>NC_041385.1:352536726-352563994 GCF_002162155.2 Triticum dicoccoides | reverse complement strand
CCCCGACCCCGGCGTGCTCGCCCCCGACCCGTCAGCCCTTGCCTCCCTCCTCTCCCCTCCCGGCCGTCGTCGGGCCTGCCTCCTCGCCCCTGCACCCTCTGTAAACCCCCCCTCTCTCTGCTAGGGTTCTTCGGTTAATTTAATTAGGTTTTAGTTAGGGCAGTATGTTAATTAGGTTATCTATTTAGTTATGAATTTAGCTAGGTTTCAGAATTTGAACTGGACATGTGATATGTGCATATGTCATGTTTTGGACATGTCATGTTTGAAAAATGATCCGAGTGGCCTATGTTACGCCAGAATGTTGATTCATTTCCGTTCCGGTGAATTTCAGGCGCTCGATATGTCCATTTTTTTAGCAAAGGTCATGCCAAAATTTCCCGTGAATAAAGGCATGATTTTGTGCTACATAGTTGGCATATCGAGTGCTGGCACATAGATTTCTTTTTATGTCATTTCTCATTTATTCATACTATTAGAAATAAATGAGGACACTTAATCATAGGAAACATGTCGAACAACAAAGAAACTGGCCCTTCTAACCAAGATGGAGACGAGATGGATTATGAGGGTGAAAAAGAGTACCTCGACTATTTGACTGCTAAGCAAGGTTTGCAGGTCGGCCTCGATGATGGTACTGATGCCGACATCGACACCGACAGCGCCGGCACCGATGGCGGCACCGAGACCGGTGGGGAAGGTACCGGCGGGGAAGGTATCGGCGGGGAAGGTACCGGCCCCGATGCCACTATCGAAAAGAGGAAGCATAAGAAGCAGAGGATACGAAAACCTAACAAACTAGGGATTGGACGACTTGTGATCACAAAGATGGCACTTGGCAAGTTTGAGCCGTTAGAGCCGAAAGAACCTCGCAAGTGCTATGGGAACCAAGTAGGATGCATCCTACGGGAATGCACGAGCATCAACGATGATGACTTAAGGAGTAAAGAACTTTTGACGCAGTTGCTCCTAACAAAGTTGCACAAGAGATTCAAGTTCCCCAACCGGGATGATAACATAGAACAACCGTGGGATGATCTGAAGATGAAAAAGATTAACAATCACGCCATGGGCATGTTCAGCAATGATTTGGCCTCCTGGAAAACGAGGGTGAAACAAGCTATTGAGGCTGATGAACCCCTGTCCAAGATTCTGGAGGAAAATCCGACACTTACGGAAGAGGAGTTCGAAAAGTTCAAGGACACTTGCGCTAGCGAGGCAGCCAAGGCTAAGGCTGCAAAATTCAAGAGCCTTCAGCAAAGGAACACGGGGAAGCATCGCCTCGGAAGCTGTGGCTACCTCGGTAAAAGGCCCATATGGGAAAAGGAGGATGTGGAACGTGAAGCCGCGGGTCTCCCAGACCCCTTCGCAAAGTTCACCAACCCCTTGGAGCATGACTTCATCAGGGCCCGCTACAAGTGGGACAAGGAGAAAAAGGTTTTTTTACACGGACAAGATCATGAGGAAATTGATTGGACTACTGGAGAAGCAACACCAGCTTGCAGCCGAAAGCCCTACTTCTTCGATGAGGCCCAAGTGGGACACCCCTCTCAACCGGGCCTTGAACAAACTTAAGGGACTCCCTTTGGATCAGCGGCCGCAATATGGTCGTGTGCACGGCGCTGGAGACGGCGCCACATGGAAGGTGTTTTACAACGAGGGCCCGGAGGCCAAGAAGCTGAAAACGAAGTTTAGTCAGGCGGACATCGACGCGAAGGTGAAGCTTGCGGTCGAGAAAAAAGCAGCTGAGGACGTGAAAAAAGCAGCCGAGGACAAATATGAGTTGCTACAGCAGGCAGTCAATGCAGCTGTAACTCCGTGCAGAAATGATTTCGCTACTAACTTGGTTCCAGTTATCATCAACTGGGCGAAGGAAAATCCAGACAAGATGGTACATGATTTCCCGATGCCCAGTTTCGTCGGGAGAAACTCCATGAACAACAACACCATCGCACCATCACTTGCTCACGCAACCGGGCCTCCTCTCGTAGCCGCTCCCACTCATAGCAGCCCGTCCTCAGTCTCAGGCGCGCTAGGTGGGCCTTCGTCTTTGGCTGAGCTCGACGCCGTCACGGTAATTACATGTCGCACCAACATATATATATATATATATAATATTCCATTTTTGTTGCCTTTCGGTTGTTTTACGCCACAGACATATGTGTTTGCAGGTGAAAGAAACCCCGTGCACCATACTCTACTTGATCAAAGGCCAGAAGGTGGACGTGGGACAGGGGATGATAATGGACCCCTCTCAACGCACGTTCCACAACCAGCCAATCCCCGCTAGGCACTTCAGGGTTAGCTTGACCAATGTGAAATCGGGGCACGAGGATTTGCCTCCTCCAGTACAGCATGTGGGAGCGGACGACGAGACCCCGCTGCGGATTGGAAGCTGCAAGAATTGGGTGCTGCTATGGCCGAAGAATCTTATTCGTCTGGAGCCGGCCGAGAGCACACCAATAACTACCACACATCAACAAGCATGTGCGAAGACCACCACCCTGCCTACGCAATTACCAGCACCTGTAGTGCCGGGTGAGAGCGGCGAACGACATGATGAAGGGGGTGCAATAGTACTGGCTGATGTAATTTCTCCTGTAGAACAGAGAATGGATGATGAGACGGAGGTCGACCCTATGGATTACCTCAATACAAACACGTATGACTGTGACATAGATATGATGAGTCAACCATATGACGAATCGGGCTATCAGCTTGCTAATGAGGATATGGATGATATGCCCGGGCAGGGTCGTACCATGGATTGCAAAAAGTCTCTCTTCATGAAATCCTCACAGGACACGCCTGAAGATGCCGCCTCAACACAGGCTCAACTAGCCGGGCGCGAGGGTCGTACAGTACTTAGCACGGGAACACTGGGGCAGGGGTTAAGGAAGGGTCTGGAAGGTGTGCCCAAGAAAAAGGAGAGGAAGAGATCGGGGAAGGTAACTATCTCCAAACAAGCCAAAGCACATAGCAGCCAGACGATGCATTCTGAAGAGCGTGTACCCATGAAAAGTGCGGTCATGTTCCATCTCACGGGCGAGCCGATGCTACCGCCGAAACCGCTGGAGGCACTATCAGGGGATCTCAGGAGACTGCACGACCATGTGCTATCGACTGAGAAAATCCTACTAGCCTCAAAGGATCCAGGATATCCGACATACGCGGCTCGTGTGCCTGAGGGGAAGTGCTACGTCAACACACGGCCCGCGGAGGTGTTCTTCCTGCGGTTTGACCATATCTTTGAGATGTTTCTAACAAGGCGGCTTGATTTTACTATCGTCCGCCTTTTTGCGCTACAGATGAGCTCCGTCATGAAGAGTGAAGAAGTTTCGCAAATCTGTGTGGCGGATCCGTACTACATGCACGAGTCTTTCTTGAGTCTCGGCGACTTTGAGCATGAAACTGCTAGGGAGTACCTCCAAAACTTCATGGTACAGAATAAGGACCGGGAAATTGTCCTCGTGCCTTATCATCCAAAGTAAGTCAGTTCCGGACAACCCTTTCGTACATTTCAATCATCCCTTCTCTCTCATATGGGGAATAATTTGAGGTGTCTTTTCCCCGCAGCAACGGGCGCGCCGTCCTTATCGTTCTTTACCCGCAAGTCTCCCACGCCGTGTATTTTGACCCTTCCAGAGACTACGAGAAAAAAGACTACACCCACATAATGAATATTCTAGATGATGCTCTCCAAGGCTTCAGCTTTAGAGGTGGCCATGTGCAGATCAAGAAACAAAGGAACAAGAAGATGGGGTTCGCGCATAAAACTAACTTCTCCTGCATCCATGTCCCAAAACCAAGCAAGAAGGATGGATTCTACATTGTCCATCTCATGATTCAGTTCAACACGGATCACCAAAAGCTTCGCATTAACAGCAGAAATGATGATCGTATCCACAAGTGGCTAGAATCTCATGGAGAAGCGGATTATAAACTTAGAGATGACTTCTTTCGCATCCAAAGCGACATTGCGACGATCATCATGAAAGAAGTCGTCGATGAGAAGGGGATGTTCCACCATGGCCCTATATCGCGAGCTGACGTCCGAACTCGCATAGGCATGCAACGTCTAGACCTCACACCGTTCAAGAAGCTAGGGTTCGTCCTCGATGATATGGAAGGATGGAACTTCTAGTGATTTATGATGCTGATGATGATGATATGTGTCGGTTGAACCTGTATACTTCTTGTAGCGATGAAACTTTGTGATGTCCACGGTCCATGCCGAACTTGCGTAACGCTACTTTGTTAGTTTGTGTACGATGACCTGCGTACCTCTAGTTAATTAATTTGCGTACTGTATGTTGCATCTAGTTGCTAATCCTTTCTTTTTCGGTGTTGCTCTAGTATATTTTGTTGCATATATATGATTGTACATCCTCTTCATGAACATGCATCTCAACAGGTACCTAGTTTCTTGATGGCGAGATGGAATTGCTATGTCGTGTACAAAGGGAAGGTTCCGGGGGTGTACAACGAGTGGCATGAGTGTCAGGCGCAAGTGAATGGGTTCATGGGCGCCAGCCATAAAGGCTTCAAAAGCAGACAAGAAGGAGAAGCTAGTTACTTGAGGTTCACGCTAGCGCGAGAGAGGACTCGTAACCGCCACCTCATGTACTGCATAGTTCCGCTCTCACTCATAGTGATAGCACTTCTTGCGTATACCTTTGTTTAGATGGATGACGTTGTTGTAGTTACAAGTATTCGAGACTTGCATGTATCGCTATTTTCAAGATGATGACAAGATATCACTTTGTGTTGGATGATGATTATGATGAGACTATTTGTATGTACATGCTATGATTACATTTGTGGTCTCGCAGACATTTGTATGTGTATCATGATGACATTTCTATGTGCTAAATATTATTCTATAAAGCCTGTTCAAATACAAAAAAATATGCCAAAAAAATAACAAAAAAACCTACTTAAATTAGCAGTAGCGAGTGTACAAAAGTTAGCAGCAGCGCCGTGGTAGCAGTAGCGCGTCAAGGTAAAAAGCGCTAGAGCTACTAGCAGTAGCGAGCTTCCGCAAAAAGCGTTGCTGCTACACTTGTGTAGCAGTAGCGCCGGTGAGCATGCTCTACTGCTATATGTTAGCTGGAGCGCCTTATTAGTAGCGCCTGTCCCCGCGCTACTGATACATCTAAAACCCGCGCTGCTGCTAGCCTTTTCCCTAGTAGTGTCCATGCGCCTCCTACAACAACAAAAGACGAACGGAGCTAGCTGGAATGCATAGCTTGTTAGCATGGAACACAAATCCATCATTAACGACGAACTTGTTCCACATTCTCCCTTCTTTACAATTCTGCATTACATCTTTAAAATCAGCATCATGCACATATTGATCTTTGATGGTCTCCAAACCAAATATTTTCAAGTCAAGTTGTGAAATCATAGTATAGCGACAAGACAATGCATCAGCAATAACATTTTCTTTTCCCTTCTTGTGTTTAATGACATAAGGGAAAGTCTCAATGAATTCAACCCATTTAGCATGTCTACGATTCAGTTTAGCTTGATGTTTAGTATGTTTCAAAGATTCATGACCAGAGTGTATAACAAATTCTTTGGGCCATAAATAATGTTGCCATGTTTCTAAAGTTCGAACAAGAGCATATAATCCTTTATCATAAGTAGAATAATTCAGACTAGGCCCACTCAATTTTTCTGAAAAGTATGCAACAGATTTGCCATCTTGTAGTAACACACGTCCTAATCCAATTCCGCTAGCATCACATTCAAGCTCAAAAGTCTTATTAAAATCAGGAAGTTGGAGTAAAGGAGCATGTGTCAACTTATCTTTCAATACTGTGAAGGCTTCTTCCTATGCGGTACCCCAAAGAAAAGGCACATCTATCTTTGTAAGCTCATTGAGAGGTGCAACAATGGTGCTGAAATCTCTCACAAAACGTCTATAGAATCCAACGAGGACAAGAAAACTCCTCACGTGTGTGACCATTTTGGGCTGCGGCCAACTCTCAATAGCTTCAATCTTGTCTTTGTCAACTTCAATTCCCTGTGGAGTAACAACATAGCCAAGAAAAGATACTTGGTCGGTGCAAAAGGTGTACTTCCCAAGGTTACCAAACAAACGTGCATCACGTAGAGCAATAAAAACAGCACGTAAATGTTCCAAATGTTCTTCCAAAGATCTTCTATCAATCAATATGTCATCAAAGTAAACTACCACAAATCGTCCAATGAAAGCACGTAAAACTTCGTTCATTAATCTCATGAAAGTACTAGGTGCATTAGTTAACCTGATGCGGAGCATCCCACGTTCATCCCCATGCACACTCCGACTACTCTCCAAGCCCCAAGAGGACATGTGACGAGACCTCAAACATACACCATTGGACACAAGGTGAATTCTCTCCTCTTCGAACCGTCACTTTCCACGTGTGAGACATGGCTACTACCTCATGCATGGACCTTGCCTATACTCAGGTACAACCGAGATGACCATGGAGAATCAAAGGACCAAGGCCAAGCTTGGAAGAGGAGAAGGAAGAAGAGCCAGCTGCTACAGGCCCCGGACATCCGGCCCCAGCCCGGACATCCGGCCCTTCCCGCAAGCCCGGACATCCGGCCCCACCCTGGACATCCGGCGCCCATCACAGAACGCATCCAGAAGCTGAACCCCGTCAGACTGGACATCCGGCCAGAGGCCTGGATATCCAACTCTTCCCGAGCCGCCGGACATCCGGCCCCCAGTCCGGACATCCGGACCCGGCCTGTCCAAAGAGCAACCGCAGGGCACCCAGGCCAGCCCGAACATCCGGCCTCCCAGCCCGGACATCCGGCCCATCACGAAGCCCTGGAAATCCGGCCCTAGCCCAGACATCCGGCACTTGCCTATGCGTAGAGAATGGACCAAGGGCCCATGTATCCCCCTCTCACTTACCCCTTCGTTGGCTAGCACTATATATACTCTCCCACCTCCTCCTAGTTAGGGTTAGCAAAGGATTAGCTCATTTGAGATAGAGCTTTTCTCATCCAGACGGATCTCCTTGATGTGAGAGACCGCGGCCTCTTCGGAGAAGATCCACCATGGATTCAAGACCCCTTTACGGGAAGATCCCTCGTGAATTCAAGACCTCCTCTCGAAGATGAGCTACCACCACTTGTATCGTCCTTTGTTGGATTTGGACCGTGTATCTCTATGTGTTTCTTGGATCTAGCACATGTGTGATCATATTCGTGTTAGTTGAGTTTTTCTGTCGTTCTCCCCCATGATTCCCTCATGTTCTTCCGTGTGTTCTTCGTGTTCCTTGTAGGGATCCACTCCAAACGTGAAAGATCGGCCCCTAGGGTTCCGCCCTACATCATCTTGGTATCATGAGCCAGGTTGATCACGTTTTTGCAGCCCTTACCCTTTGTTTTCTAGCTTGATTTTGTTGATTTTGTCCTAAATCCGAAAATCCCCACCAAAAATAGCCCCCATTTTTTTTGTGATTTGTTGGTTTGATGATGTTTCTTTGATTTTGATCCATGGATTTGCTTGGTTTCAAGTGGATCTAGCATCTCCCCAAGTTTCCCCACTTTCCATCCACGAAATCTCTCTAATTTTGCCCCCGAAATCATCAATTTCTGCCCCAAAATCGAGTTCCTCGAGTTCATCCTCGGATTTGGAGCCCGGACATCCGGCCATCCCGGAAATCCGGCCATTAGCCCAGACATCCGGCTCCTGGAGCGCATTTTCTCGCAAGTTTCTGGACATCAGGTCCCGGACATCCGGCCAAAACCCCGGATGTCCGCCCGCTGTCATTTCAGCCTTCGGCATTTCACCGTTTTGCCCATAACTTTCACATCCGGCGTCCAATTTTTATGTTCTTTAGCTCGTTGAGTAGCTATTGACATCCCCCATCCATCTAGATAGGTTGCAACACCATTTGACTCCATCAAATTTTCCAAAATTTAGCAAGTTTGCCTAGTCCCTCCACCATATCATCTGCATAGCCACCTCCGACTTCTGCAACCAAACCCATCTTGATCAACTCAAACAAGCTCAACCTAGCCCTTAGCATTAGTGGTTGCTTGAGTAGTGATTCGAGTCTCCTAAGGTGATTCGGCTACTTAGGGACAATTGCTTCTTCATCAACCACCACCACAACTTCCGCATAGACGTGCCCACCATACATTTCCACCCCAACTTAACCCAATTTTGTTTGAGTTGTGGCTTGTGTCTCCTAAGGTGTTTCGGCTACTTAGGGACGGCAACTTCAACTTCGACACGTGTATAGCCCATCATCCCACTTCCGCATTGCCAAGTACAAACCACCACTGCTCTCCGCTACCACCATTTTGACATTTGACGTTTGAGATTTTGAGTTCGCGATTTTTCCGTTTCCTAAGGTGGTATGGGGATAACCCGGTGTAGGCCGATCTTTCACGTTTGGAGTGGGATCCCTCGAAGATCACGAAGAACACGGGGGAGAACGGGAGAAATCACAAGGGGAAACACTCAAGAACAAGTCCAATTACACATCCACTAGAAAATCAAACACACAAGATCACAAGGTACATGAACAACAAAGGGAAAGATACAAGGTAAAGTTCATCTCCATGAGGAGGTCTTGAAGGGGATCCGCCCGTGAGGGCAGTCTTGATGATATCCCGTGGGATCTTCTCCTAGATGGAGGTCTTGGCCTCCAATGGAGTAGTGGTCTCTCTCTCTTTCTCTCAAGAGTAGAGGTAGGAGCAAAGCTCACCTAAGAATGAGCTATCATATTTGCTAACCCTAGAAAGGAGGTGGAGGTGGTCTATTTATAGTCTAAGCCACGAAGGGGTAAGTGGAAGAGGGATACAAGGCCAAAGGCCCGCGGCTGCGCACACAGGCGTCGGACGTCCGGTGGGGGTCGGACGTCCGGAAGCTCGGGACGGTCCGGGCGTCCGGAAGTCTTCGGACTTCCGTAAATATCGCTCTGTCGCCATGGCACTGGTCGTCTGGAGGCTCTCAGTCGTCCGTGGCCTGGGAGGTGTCGGACGTCCGATCTCGGTCGGTCGTCCAGTCGCTGTAGATCTCGTCGGCAGGTCTCTTGTGTTGGCTGGAGTTCCAGGTGTCGGACGTCCAGCGTAGTCCGGTCATCCATGCGCTGTAGGGGTGTCAGACGTCCGGTGGCTTCTGGTCGTCCGGTCGCTGTAGACTCCGCATCTCCTTCTTCTTCCGTCTTCGCTTCCATGCCTCCCTCGCGGATGGTGTAGTTTTTCCTTGGTGCTTGCACTCCTCCTCGTCATCTGAGAAGCTCCGGCAATACCTATGCATGCACATGAGTGGAGTGTCAAGTAGTATACCATCCTCGAAGGGGTGAAGTGAACGCATGTAAAGGAGAAGATTCACCTTTATGTATGAGAAGTAGAGGTCACATGTGTCACTTGCCAAATGGACTCTTGACATGGTGATGACCATAGGATGCTCCGCATCATTCCCTCCCCCTTGGAAAAGATCCGACCTCGGATCGAAAATCAAATCACCATGGGAATGAGACGGCGGTGCCGTGTCGAAGTTGTCGATCACCAAGCACTCATCGTCTAGTAGCTCAAAATGGGCACTCTCCAATGTCGCACCGTCTTGTGATTCCTTCAAAATGAGCAAGGACAACAAACACTTGGAAAAATAAATGTGGTAAGCGTTAGTGCAAAACCAAGCATTCAAGAGGTGATTCACCGAACAAGTGTTGTCATCAAGCATAGCATATGGTTTGACAAAGGGTTGTGACATGGCATGTAATCACATAAATTGAGCACAAGCAAAGATATCATGGGGACAAGCATGTAAATGTGAGGTAGAGATGCAAATATGTGTGACAAGAGCATAAGCATCTACCTCAAGGTCATAGCAAGCATGCATAAAGCGCTCGACAAATGGTCGATGGTAGGCATAGGAATCATTCACAACACCAAATAAGATGAGATGTCTAAACACATGGGTCAAGTGCAAGACAATCCAAGCATAATGTGCATAGGGTGTAGTGAATATAGTGTGGCACCCAACACAATAGATAGAGCAATTGTCATCATGTGTGAGGCAATCAAGTGAATCATGTGACAAGTAAAGGGACATGGCATATGTGAAGAAATGATATTGGTGCAACCAATCATATGATAGTAGCAAGTAGACCAAGAATTGGATGCAACAGACAAGGTATATATATCATGAAGCATGGAAATGTGGCAATCATGGGTGAAAGAAATATCTCGAACATGCGTGCAAATGGTGCAAGCAACACATGAAGTATGATCCACAATATCCAAGCTCAAGAAGGATGTAACCTTGAAGGCGTGTCCTTGCGCATTCTTCACAATGCCGAAGTGGAAGCAAATACGGTGTAGAAGCGAGTCGTGGTAGAATGTATGAGGCTCGCTGGCAAGAGCTCGAATGGTCAACTCACGTGAAGTGGAAGTCGACACAAAGTCCAAGTATCCTACACATGCACAAAACAAAACAAAGAACGTATGCGCATGGTAGATAAACACATCATCCATCATGATGGTTCTCATCTTTTGCACATAACCATTAGAAGCACAAGTGCATGAATAATGCGATGCAACAATGGCAATATTCATGGCACTAGGTATATGGTGCAAAGAAGTAAGACAAGCATGCTTCACAAGTAATATGTCAAAATCTCCAAACATATGTGAGAATGCTATGGGGGCAAACTCATGAGCAAGACTAATAGAATGGTTGCACCCAGTACATGGCAAATCTAGCATGAGAGAGGCAACATATGGAGATACATGACAAGAAGCAATATGAATCATGTGCAAAGCATATAAATGGTTGTCATCAACCACATGAAATGACCAAGTATGAGTCATTGGTGATGCAACATAAGCAATCATAGTAATCAAGTCGTGCAAATTAGTGGAGCGAAGATGCAACACACTAGAATAAATCATGGCAATCATGTCATGTGAGCAAATAATAGGCATAGTGAGTGCACATGACATATCGCAAGCACGAACACAAAGCAAGATGGAAGTATCATCATAGGAATGATGCATAAAAGGAACATGGCAAGAACAAACAATATCTCCACCAAGCTTGCAAATACACACACAAGTGCTAGAATCAATCATCATGTGTAATGCAAAGCATGGGTCACAAATGCATGGCAAAGGCACAGGAATGGGCATATCATGCAAAGTGAACATGGCAAGATGGGCATATAATATGTAATGAACAACAACCCATAGCCAAGTGAGGGTCGTGTAGAAGAAATGAGTGAAGTCTTTGCGCAAAGAGAGCGGTGGGAAAAACAATCTATGAGATCCCAAATCATCGTTGCTCTCTAGAGCTTGTTTTGTCAACTCCTGGGATTGCGAGGTTGACAAGTATTCATGGGTACCTACACAAAAGAGACACAAACCAAAGAAATTGTGCGCATGGTAAATGTACACATCATCCATCATGATGTGTATGTGCACGTGTGAGTTAGCACAAGATAAGAAATGCTCAAAGAAATTTGATGCATGGTATAAGAACATGTCATCCATGATGAAAGAATAGTTATTGTGTATGACACGATGGGGACACAAATTGAGAATGCAAGTATATGGCACATCAATAGCATGTTTATTCATGGGGAGCATATGGTGCACACAAGTATGGGGATCATGCAATGAATGGGATGGATCAAAATCTCCTAAAATGTACGAGGAAACTATGGGGGCCTCCTCATGAGCAATAGCGGAAATATCATATGGAGAAAATGGACAACATCCAAAACAATGCATATCCGAAGCTAGGTGGTCATGGCATGGCATATGAGATAAATGATGCAAAGGGAGCATATCAATATCATCACAAGAAAAACAAATGCCAATAACCATGGGCTTGTCATCTATGCCGTAAGTGCAAATTGGGTTTGTTTTAATGGCATATGCATAGTCACTATGAAGATATTGCAAATAATACATATGGTAGATCTCATGCATAGCATATGACAAGTCAAGCGGATTATCAAACATGATGTGACCTAAAGAATTGTCACAAGAAATCCTATGTAACATGACATCACAACGAATAGACTCCACATGATAATCATCATACTCATCATAAATGGGCAAATCATTGCATCGGGAAATCATACTAGCATGAAGCATGGTACTAGGTGGGTCAACATCATGCAAGCAATCAATGTCAAGAATGTCCACTAGTGGGACTAGAGCATCACCGTCACCTATGTTACCTTTGTCATTCCACTCAAGTGGTGTAGGTGAGGTGGGAAAGACCAAATGGTGGCCATCTTCATCTTGATGGAACCATGTGGGGGGTGCAGCATATTCCACCATGGCCATCGTCTTGTCCAAAGGGAGGACGAAGTCATCGAGGATCGGCGCGTCATCATAAATGGGACCTAGCACCAAATGAGAAGACACAATAGAGTTAGAGGTCAAGTTGTTAGAAATGCAAATGACCTCACGAGACCTATCAACTATCTCACTCTCTCTATGTGGCGGTTCACTCACTCCCTCAAAGTAGGTGCACTCAAAGTCACATATGGTGGAGCCACTCATCTCACTCAAGTGGTGGGGGTTGTGGCTCTCCTCACATGGAAATTGGTGCAACTCGTCATATATGGGGCTAGTGGTGAAGTCACTCTCACTCTCAATATGGTGGCAAAAGTCACTCAAGTCATCATACGTCGACGTGGTCGAAGGGAAAATCCCATGCTCAACGATCTCGTCGTTGTCGCCGTGGATGAAGGCTAAAGATGGCACATCATCACTCTCCTCCAGGACCGAAGGGAAAATCCCATGCTCGATCATCTCGTCATTGTCGCCATGGATGAAGGCCGAATATGGCACATCATCACTCTCGCCTCCAAAGATGGAAGCATCAACCTTGCTCGCCACCTTGTCGCTCGCCTCCAAAGCTTGGTCCTTGAGGGTCTCCGTAGTCGTACTTGTCACCGCACCGTCTTGAAAAAGAGTCGAAGTAGACTCGGCATCATCAATGCCACAAAGAGGGATGGCGGTGAAGTTGAACTTGGGAGCATCGTCTTGGAGCTCGTCGGGCTTGGACATCATGGTGGTACTAGCCTCATGCTTGTCGTAGAGCTTGGTCGCCGTGAAGTGTGCTTGGGGTGGAGAAGCCTTGACCTTCATGAGTTCTTGTTCCGCCTTGAGAGCACCAATATAGTCGTCGTCGAGGGACTTGTAGTTCTCGAGGAAGATAGTCTTGGAGATGTTGTTGTTCAATCCCATCATGAAGTGGAACTTCATCGAAATGGGGTCGTCCATGCCGGCTCGTCGCAAGGCAATCTTCATCTCCTTGAAGTACTTGTCGATGGACTTGGATCCTTGGATGGTGTTCTCCAATTGGCGTCGAAGTTGTTCCGTGTAGGTTGGAGGCACAAACTCTCGCCACAAAGCTCTCTTCGTCTTGGGCCAACTCATGTTGTAGTACTCCGAAGGTGTGTGAAGCCACCAAGTCGAGGCATAGTCGTGGAAGTTTCTTGTGGCGTACTTCACTTGATCTTTGGAAGGGACTTGATGTAGCTTGAGGTAGTCGTCCATCAAATGCTCCCACTCGAGGTACTCCTCGGGTTCTTGAGTCCCATAGAAAGGAATTGCATAGTCGATGTCGAGGTCGTAGTAGCTCGTGGAAGTCACGGACTTGAGCTTGGTGAGCTTCTCTTGAGCGTAGTCTTGAGGTTCCTGTTGGCAAAGATGCCGTATGTCCATAGGCGAAGATGCCCTGAAGTCGCTTGGCCAAGATGCCAAGGGAGATGGTGAAGTCTTTGAGCAGTTATTGGTGTAGAGCTCTTGACCTTCATGTTCTTGTTGGTGATGGTGTCGATGCCGATGTGATATTGCCGGAGATGGTAGCTCGGAAGCATGTGCTCTTGAGCGTCTTCTCGAAGATGTGGAAGATCGCTTGTAGGACTTGATGAGGGCTTTGATCTCCTCCATTTGAGCTTGCATCTTGGCGTCGGAGTTGTTGTTCGTGGCATCAAACTCGTCGTTGTTGTTGTAGACCGAAGGTGAAATGCCTTGCCTATCCATCACAAGACTCAAGTAGAGGTGAGTAGGAAATGAGATAAATAATACCAAGTTACCTTTTCCCAAAGTTGAGGATGTATCCCGTTTCACTCAATGTGAAATGAAAGAATAGTGGAATTGGTACCGGACTTGTTCACTCACACCTATCAAGTAAAGCTTATGGTAGAGCTCGGTGAGGATAGTGGCACAAAAATTTGATGTAAAATGTTAGCAAGAGTCAATAATGTTGAAAGAGATTCACAAATTCGCAAGTGAAACAAGTAGCCCAGTAGCAATATGTGGCACACGGAAACATACACACGGATAGATAAAATGGGGTCGTGCAACCAAGGAATGAGCACAAAATGTGGAATCCATGGAAAACGCTCGTGTCGCACAACTCGAGAGAGACGCTAGCACGATTGCTCAATAGGCAGATACAACACTTGTGCACAACCTATAAGATGCAAAATGGATAAACTTTCTATCCCAAATATGCTATATATGTATGGTTCCCGGTGTTTCTCACACAATGATCCAAGATGATCAAGTATGATGCCATTGATATATTGTGATGCTATGGCTATTGCTTACAAGCTCTTTGCTCTCTTTTTCTTTGCTTAAAAGCTTATTCTTTTTTTTATATGGCCACTTTTGCACAATGCACAAACCAAGATAGCAATTGTGTATATGCGGGAACAAACTTGTGACACAATATATGATACCAATATGATATGGTATGTATGCAATGGATGGTGTAGATCACTAATGTGCACAAGTAACCTGGCCCGACAATACTCAAATGGCTAGTCTCGATAGGCAAGTAACGCAAAATGGGCTAGGGGTTATCAATGCAATTTGCAAGGGGAATATACAATGGTGTCGTCGGGGTTACCGTCCTTAGTGATGATGAGAGGTGGTGTTGCCGATGTCGACCCGTTCCTAGATAGCCGAAACACCCTAGGAAATGGAAAAACCGCAAACTCAAAATCTCAAAGGCAAATGTCAAATGGTGGTAGCGGAAAGCGGTGGAGGTTTTCACTTGGCAATGCCGAAGTGGTGGTGGTAGTTGATGAAGAAGCAATCGTCCCTAAGTAGCTAAAACACCTTAGGAGACTCGAATCACTACTCAAGCAACCACTAATGCTATGGTGAATAAAATGGGTTAGGGTGCGGAAGTCGGTGGTGGCTATGCGGATGATATGGTGGAAGGCGTAGGCAAACTTGCCAAATTTTTGAAAAATTGATGGAGACAAATTGTGTTGGTGGTATTTTTGTGGGAAGGGGGATGTCAAGAGCTTCAAAACGAGCTATAGAACGTCCAAATCGGAGTTCGGATGAATTAGTTATGGCCAAAACAAGAATCAGCCGAAGTGGGAATCTACAGGTTACGGACGTCCATAAATGGACGGATATCCGGTGCCGGACGTCCGGTCGGGTCGGAAATCCGTTAATTCAGCTCGGATTTGGGGTTCCGGTCGTCCGGGAAAGGTCAGATGTCCGGTGCTTCTTGGGGGTCCGGACGTCCGTAAAACGCCGGTCGTCCGTTAGGTCGGGGTCAATGCGAGATCCGAGATCCGGAGCGCGACTTTGGGCGAAAAATGAAGATTTCGGGGTCAAAATTGAGGAGATTTCATGGATGAAAGATGGGGAAACTTGGGGAAATGCTAGATCCACTCGAAACCAAGCAAATCCATTGATCAAAATCAACAAAACATCATCAAACCAACAAATCACAAAAAAAATTCGGGCTATTTTTGGTGGGGATTTTCGAATTTTAGGACAAAATCAAGCAAAAGAATGCTAGAAAACGGTGGGAGGGACTCCAAATACGTGATAAACGTGGCTCATGATACCATATGGTATGGGCTAACCCGGTGTAGGCCGATCTTTCATGTTTGGAGTGGGATCCCTCGAAGAGCACGAAGAACACGGGGGAGAACGGGAGAAATCACAAGGGAAAATACTCAAGAACAAGTCCAATTACACATCCACTAGAAAATCAAACACACAAGATCACAAGGTACATGAACAACAAAGGGAAAGATACAAGGTAAAGTTCATCTCCATGAGGAGGTCTTGAAGGGGGTCCGCCCGTGAGGGGAGTCTTGATGATATCCCGCGGGATCTTCTCCTAGATGGAGGTCTTGGCTTCCAATGGAGTAGTGGTCTCTCTCTCTCTCTCAAGAGTAGAGGTAGGAGTAAAGCTCACCTAAGAATGAGCTATCATATTTGCTAACCCTAGAAAGGAGGTGGAGGTGGTCTATTTATATTCTAAGCCACGAAGGGGTAAGTGGGAGAGGGATACAAGGCCAAAGGCCCGCGGCTGCGCACACAGGCGTCACACGTCCGGTGGGGGGTGGACGTCCGGAATCTCAGGATGGTCCAGACGTCCGGAAGTCTTCGGACTTCCGTAAATATCGCTCTGTCGTCGTGGCACCGGTCGTCCGGAGGCGCTCGGTCGTCCGTGGCCTGGGAGGTGTCGGACGTCCGATCTCGGTCGGTCGTCCGATCGTTGTAGATCTCGTCGGCAGGTCTCTTGGGCTGGCTGGAGTTCCAGGTGTCGGACGTCCGGCGTAGTCCGGTCGTCCGGGCGCTGTAGGGGTGTCGGACGTCCGGTGGCTTCCGGTCGTCCGGTCACTGTAGACTCCGCAACTCCTTCTTCTTCCGTCTTCGCTTCCATGCCTCCCTCGAGGATGGTGTAGTTGTTCCTTGGCGCTTGCACTCCTCCTCGTCATCTGAGAAGCTCCGGAAATACCTATGCATGCACACGAGTGGAGTGTCAAGTAGTATACCATCCTCGAAGGGGTGAAGTGAACACATGTAAAGGAGAAGATTCACCTTTATGTATGAGAACTAGAGGTCGCACGTGTCACTTGCCAAATGGACTCTTGACATGGTGATGACCGTAGGATGCTCCACATCATAAGGTGTTTCGGCTACTTAGGGACGAGTCTCCATCATCTTGGTTTCTACATCAAGAACACCGCTACTCATCATCACCGGACGGTAACCTCTATATCATCTTGGTATCGTGGTATCCCTCCATTATATATTTCCCTTGCCATTGCATTGTTAACCCCTAGCCCATTTTGCGTTACTTGCCTATCGAAACTAGCCATTTGAGTATTGCCGGCAACGTTAATTGTGCACATTAGTGATCATACTTCCCATAGCATACATACCATATCATCGTGGTGCATATATTGGTATCATATCTTGTGTCACAAGTTTGTTCCCGCATATACACAATTGCTATCTTGGTTTGTGCATTGTGCAAAGTGGCCATACAAAAAAAAGAAATAAAGCTTTTAAGCAAAAGAGAAAGAGATCAAAGAAGCTTGTAAGCAAGTGCCATAGCATCATACCACATTGCATATAAGATTGTCATATCCGATCATCTTGGATCATCTTGAGAGAAACACCGGGAACCATACATACATAGCATACTTGGGATAAAAGTTGCTACATTTTGCATCTTATAGGTTGTGCACAAGTGTCGTATCCGCCTATTGAGCAATCGTGCTAGTGTCTCTCTTGAGTTGTGCAACACGAGCGTTTTCCATGGATTCCACATTTTGTGCTCATTCCTTGGTTGCACGACCCCATTTATCTATCCATGTGTGTGTTTCTATGTGCCATCCATATTGCTTTTGGTCCATTTGTTTCACTTGCGAATTTGTGAATCTCTTTCAACATTATTGACTCTTGCTAACATTTTGCCTCAAATTTTTGTGCCACTATCCTCACCGAGCTCCACCATAATCTTTACTTGTGTAGGTGTGAGAACCGACAAGAATTGGTACCAATTGTGCTATTTCCTTGTTACACATTTGAGTGATCATTGATCCATCTTCAACACTGGTCAAGGTACATTTGGTATAGTTCTTCTCTTTCTCCCACTCATATTTGCTCGAGTCTTGTGATGGATAGGCAAGGCATTTCCTCTTCGGTCTTCGACAACCACGATGGCGTGAACAACTACATCACCAAAGCGTTCATCTTCGATCTACAACGAGAAATGCAAGGCGCACAATCAAGATTGCGAGAACGCATCGAGAACATCTCCATCGACATTCGTCACTCCGAAGCAAGGACAAGGGACTACATTGACAAGAAGCTTTCCGCACATAAAGAGGAGCAAGATGCAAGGATGGAGGAGATTAGAGCTTTGATCAAGTCTTCTTCCCCTTCGTCATCTTCAAGGCGGTGACGTTCAAGCCACAAGTCTTCGGAGCGCGAAAATGATGCAAGCACAATTCGTCCACGTCCACATCTACATGACGACCACCATCACGTTCGTGATCAACATCGTCATGAAGGGAAAGTCAGCTCCAAGCAACAGGTGCACGACAACGACAAACGACATCTACTACGGGCTCAAGCACGACAACGACATCATCATCATGAAGATGCTCCACAAGCGCAAGTGCACAAGTCCCAACAAGCCCTACTTCACGCCAAGTCCAAGCTTCAGGAGCACAAAAGAAGACCGCGAGACGACCAACACCAAGACGGTGCTATGGATACAACAACCACTTTGGCATCTTCGCCAAGTGCTATCAAGGCATCTTCGCCTTTGGACGTACGGCATCTTCGCCTACTTCCCACGTGTACGCCTACATTAACTTCATCAAGTTCAAGGCGACCACCTACGAGCGAGGGCGACACTTCCATCTTCGGAAGCCCCTCAAGGAAGATGGCCGAGCATGGGAAACTCCCTTCGGTCATGGAGACGAGCTACGAGGTGCCACATCATATGGGCCTCCCACACCAAGACGGTGACAAAGACGGTCGAGCAAGGGCCATCCCCTTCGACCACGGCGACGAGCACGAACCTCTTCAGCACCATGAAGACGGCGCCCATATTGGACTCATACTCTGAATCAATCTACGCGACCGTGCATGGAGACATTTGCACCTACATCTCTCCGACACCCACATATGTTGAGATGCCCCAAGTGCCATGTGAGGAGAGCCACCACCACATGAGTGAGATGAGTGACTCCACCATATATGACACTGAGAGCATTTCATGTGAGAGGATGAGTGTGAACACCACTAACGACACACATGAGAGCATGCCACACATCCTATGTGAGGTTGAGCGCCATTTGAGTGACTCCACCAACCATATGAGTGAGAGCATCTTTGAGGGAGTGAGTGAGCCACAACACTTAGAGAGTGAGGTAGTTGACACGGCACGTGAGGCCACTATGATTTCTAACGACTTAACCTCTACTCCTAGTGTGTTTCTTCTTTGGTGCTAGGTCTCCTACATGACGACATGCCTACCCTCGACGAGTCCATCCCTCCAATGGGAAAACCGATGGCCATGGTGGACGATGATGCACCCCCCACATGGTTCCATCAAGATGAAGATGACAATGAGTGGATCTTCAACACCTCGCCTACAACACATGAGCGATGCTCCAAATGTAACATAGGTGATGGTGCTTCTCTTGTCCCACTAGTGGAATCTTTTGACATCGATTGCTCCCATGATGTTGACCCGTCTATTCCCATGCTTCATGCTAGTGAGACTTCTTCATGCCTTGACTTATCTATTTATGATGAATATGATGATGAGCAGGTTGAGTTGCCTAGTTGTGATGCTATGCTTCATAGGATATCATGTGGAAATTCTATTGGTCACTTCATGTTTGACAATCCATTGAACTTGTCATATGCTATGAGTGAGATCTGCAATATTGCATCATTTCAATCTCAACATAGTAACTATGCATGCCCCATTAAAATCAATCCCATTTGCACTTATGGCATAGATGACGAGATGATGGTCATTGGCTTTTGTTTTTCATGTGATGATATTGCCATGCTTCCTTTACATGATTTGAGCAATTCATCTACTATTCCATGCAATGAACACATTGTTCCGAATATGCATTGTTTTGGATGTTGTCAATATTCTCCATGTGATGTTGCTACTCATGCTCATGAGGAGACCCCATAGTTTCCTCATACATATTAGGAGTTTTTGATGCATTCCATATTTTGCATGATTCCCATAATTGCGTGCACCATATGCATTCCATGAATAACGATGCTCTAGATATTTCTCATGATGCATTACATCCTTTGAGTCTCCATTATGCTATACATAATAACAAACCTCTCATGATGGATGACATGTTTCTATATCACGCATCTCATTTATTTGAGCATTCGATATTTTGTGCTAACCGACACATGCATGTGCGCATCATGATGGATGATGTGTACATATACGATGCACACACAATTTTTCATTTGTCATTGTTTTGTGTAGGTACTCACATATACTCGTCAACCTCTCAATCCCAAGAGTTGACGAAATGAGATCTTGAGAGCAACGATGACTTGGGATCCCGTGGACTATCCTTACCACCGTTCCCTTCGCGCAAGGACTACGCGCATACCTTTTACTTGGCTCTCACACGGCAATGGGCTATATATCGCTTGTCCCTTTATGCCCATACTATCATGTTCACTTTGCATGTTATGCCTCTTTACATGATTTTGCCATGCAATTGTGACCCTTGCTTGCATCTACCCTTGATTCGCCACTATGCTATGTCTATGTGTATTTGCATGCTTGGTGGAGATACTTGTTGCTACCGCCATGTTTATCATGAGCTTCATGCTATAGATGTTTGTTGTGTTGGGAGAGTCACGATGTCCCATTGCTATTTACATATGGCTTCTCACCAATACATTCATGCTATTGTACTCACATCTTGCTTTCATGCTTGTGATATGTCATGTGCATTATTCATGCCCACTATTTGCACACATGACATGCTTGCCATTATTCCCTCTAGTATGTTGCATCTTTGCACTACTAGCTTGCTTGACTTGATCGCTATGATTGCTTGCTATGTTGCATCGCCCATGTTCCACTATTACTTGCTTTCTTGGGTTGATGATATATACGCTCATGCCTCTCACATGACATATCTTGATCATTGTCTCTTGTGTCCATTAGTTGCCTCTCTCATATCCACTTATATTGAGTGTAACCATACTATGCTTATTGATCTTGGAGACTTTGACACTTTACTTGTGATGCATGCTTGTTTGATTGAGCCTATTGTAGTTGGTTGTTCTCGCATCATATGCCTCCATATTATGAAATGATCCCTTGTACTCTCTTATGATGAGCATGATGCATACACTTGTTGGGTATTTTACCACATAAATGATAGGTTTTGCACTTCCGCTAACCTCATCTGTTTTTCCGAGTGTTTGTCATGTTCTTTCATTTTGAAGGATTCACAAGGCATTACCGTCATGAGATATATTGGTTATGTGAAGGCATACATGATGTGCAACTCCAACATCTTCGGGGACATTCATAAGGTGAACTCCTTCCCTTTGAGCCATCCTCAAGTTTGCATATTGGATGGGTCACTCTTTCATTGTTGTTTCCTTCTTGTTGTCTACATGATACATCTCGCGAACGGAGGAGCGACATTGGAGATTGCCTCTATGGACCTTCACATTGAGGAGCACTCGGACTTATTGGATGCACCTTCGAACCTCCACTCTTGCCACGACATCGAGCATTGGTACACCAACACCTCCATATTTGTTGATTGTGCTCATACATGTCATGCTCGATGGACATATCATACTTCCCACAAGTTTGCACCCCATGCATGGATTGACTCACATTATGATTGCCTTGTTGCATCTTGTATTCCCATGTCATCCATGATATATGAGCTTGTTCATTTCCTTAGCAAATTTGTTGTGATCTTTCTTGATGGCATATTCATACATAATGATCATATTGCCTACCATCAATTGCATGATAACATAATCATATTGAGCATCCATTGCCATATTCATGCTATTGATAAACAGTCTCTCTATGACATCATTTTGCACAATGGTAGAATTTGTCGCTTTGTGCACCATGCTAATTATCCCATGAATGCTTTGCATATCATTCTAGATCATCTTGATAAGTATAATGTGTCTTGGCATGCACTATCTTGCCGCACGGACTCATTCTTAAATGATGGACACTTTGTGTGCACTAACCATTGTATTTCCAAGTGTACTTTGTGTTTGCTCATTTTGCATGTACCACATACCGGAGACACCTTGGAGTACTTGGATTGCACAATGCCTTTATCTACGTCCAACTACAAGTCCGTCCACGACAACCGTTTACATGATGATGAGGATCACGATCCGAGGTCGGATCTTTCCCAAGGGGGGATATGATGCAGAGCATCCCACGTTCGTCCCCATGTACACTCCGACTACTCTCCAAGCCCCAAGAGGACATATGATGAGACCTCAAACATACACCATTGGACACAAGGTGAATCCTCTCCTCTTCGAACCGTCACTTTCCACGTGTGAGACATGGCTACTACCTCATGCATGGACCTTGCCTATACTCATGTACAACCGAGATGACCATGGAGAATCAAAGGACCAAGGCCAAGCATGGAAGAGGAGAAGGAAGAAGAGCCAGCTGCTACAGGCCCCGGACATCCGGCCCCAGCTCGGACATCCGTCCCTTCCCACAAGCTCGGACATCCGGGCCACCCCGGACATCCGGCGCCCATCACAGAACGCATCCAGAAGCTGAACCCCATCAGCCTGGACATTCGGCCAGAGGCCCGGACATCCGGCTCTTCCCGAGCCGCCAGACATCCAGTCCCCAGCCCGGACATCCGGACCCCGCCTGTCCAGAGAGCAACCGCAGGGCACCCAGGCCAGCCCGAACATCTGGCCTCCCAGCCCGGACATCCGGCCCGTCGCGAAGCCCCGGACATCTGGCCCCAGCCCGGACATCCGGCACCTGCCTGTGCGCAGAGAACGGTCCAAGGGCCCATGTATCCCCCTCCCACTTACCCCTTCATGGGCTAGCACTATATATACTCTCCCACCTCCTCCTAGTTAGGGTTAGCAAAGGATTAGCTCATTTGAGATAGAGCTTTTCTCATCCATACGGATCTCCTCCTCGTGACAGACCGCGGCCTCTTCGGCGAAGATCCACCATGGATTCAAGACCCCTTTACGGGAAGATCCCTCATGGATTCAAGACCTCCTCTCGGAGATGAGCTACTGCTACTTGTATCGTCCTTTGTTGGATTTGGACCGTGTATCTCTATGTGTTCCATGGATCTAGCACATGTGTGATCATATTCGTGTTGGTTGAGTGTTTCTCAAGTTCTCCCCCATGATTTCCCTCATGTTCTTCCGCGCGTTCTTCGTGTTCCTCGTAGGGATCCACTCCAAACGTGAAAGATCGGCCCCTAAGGTTCCGCCCTACATCATAACCCAAAAGGCATGACTAACCACTCATATAATCCAAACTTAGTTTTAAATGTTGTTTTCCATTCATCTCCCAATTTCGTACGAATTTGATGGTATCCACTACGCAAATCAACTTTGGAGAATATTGTAGAGCCACTCAATTCATCAAGCATATCATCTAGCCTAGGAATAGGATGACGATAAAGGATAGTAATATTATTAATGCCTCTACAATCAACACACATACGTGATGTACCATCCTTTTTAGGCACTAGAATAATAGGAACAACACAAGGACTAAGGGATTCGCGTATATAACCTTTGTCGAGTAGCTCCAGTACCTGACGCATAATCTCCTTCGTCTCCTGTGGATTGGTATGGTATGGTGCACGGTTGGGTAATGATGCACCGGGAATTAAGTCAATTTGATGCTCAATCCCTCGAATGGGAGGTAATCCCGGTGGCACATCTTGTGGAAAGACGTCAGCGAACTCCTGCAAAATGTTAGTGACAGCTGAGGCAAAGAGGAAGGCACGTCCTCGAATGAAAATACTGCCTCTTTGCACACAAAAGCATAGAAACAGATTTGCTGAAATCTAGCTCATCAATATCAGATTTAGTGGCAAGTAAACATGCACTTTTCAATTTAATTTCAGAAGCAACACTAGATGGTTTACTATTAGGCTTCATTTGTTGCTCAAATTCTTTTGCCACAATCTAATTTGCACTCTTATTTTTCTCCTGTTTTGCTTTATTAGCTCTATTAATATCATCTTTCAAAATGGAATCAGGAGTCATAGGAAGCAAAGTAATATTTTTATCCTTATGAACAAGAGTATACTTGTTGTTTTTACCATGGTGTACAGAATTTTTATCAAATTGCCATGGTCGACCAAGTAATAAGGAACTTGCTTGCGTAGGTACCACATCACAATCAACATAATCAGCATATGTAGAGATACTAAAATGCACACGAACAGTACGTGTTACCTTAACCTTGCCGCTGTTGTTGAACCATTGGATGTACTAAGGATGAGGATGTGGTCTTGTGGTGAGAGATAGCTTCTCCACCATCTCCATGCTAGCCAAGTTGTTGCAGCTCCCTCCGTCTATGATGACGCACACAGAACGTTCCTTCACAACGCCCTTTGTATGGAACAAATTGTGCCTCTGATTTTGCTCACCTTGTGTGACCTTCACACTCAAAACACATTGAGCATCTAAACATTCATACCTGTGGGCGTCTTCAGGAGCCATGCATTGCGTCTCATGATCAGAATCATCTCCACCATGTTCTTCACGTGTAATAAGAGCCAAAGTCTCGTCATCATAGTGACTAGCGGACTCATATCCACCATCCTCAGTAGCAATCATCACACGCTGAGATTTGCATTCTCTCGCATAATGACCTCTTCCCTTACAACGACGACAAATAATATCACTTGTGTGCCGTGTTGATGCCATGGAAGAAGAAGAACTCTATGCAGGCCTGGCAGGTGCGCTCTTGGTAGATAATGGTGGCTGTGCCTGCTTTCTTGTATCACGGCTGGAGGTGGCACCTGATGGAGGTGCTGGTGCAGTTGAAGTAGAAGATGCACGCTGTGTCCAGGATGAAGGTCGGCCTGCAGAAAAGTTAGTTCACGCCAATGCTTGTCGATCCTGCACTTCACGTTCAGCTTTACAAGCAAGATGGAATAAACGAGTGATATTAGTATACTCCTTATACTCTAGAATGGTCTGAATCTCTCTATTTAATCCACCCATAAAACGTGCAAGCATAGCTTCATTCTCCTCAATAGTACCACATCTAATCATGCTAGTTTGTAATTCCTTATAATATTCTTCTACAAAAATTTTGCCTTGTCTTAAACGCTGCAATTTTTGAAGCAATTCACGTTGATAATATAGTGAAACCCAACGAGTACGCATAGCAGTTTTCAAAGCAGCCCAAGTAGTTGGAATAGGATAAAATCTACAATGTTCAGACCACCATACACATGAAAAACTAGTGAAAGCACAAACAACAGCAGCAACCCATCTCTCTTCGGGATATTGTAAACATGTAAAACATTGTTCAGTTTCTAACTCCCAAGTAAGATATATATCAGGACATATCTACCCTCAAATGGTGGAATATCCAATTTCAGTTTAGGAATATGGTCATTATCTCGTACCTGAGGTGGTGGTGTAGGCCTACCGTTGCGAATATATACCTGAGGTCAACCTGCTGGTGGTTGTGCTGGTGGCTGCACATAGTTCTGATTTTGATCAACCTCATCCTCGTAATAGTCCTCCACCTCTGCAATAGCAGCGGCAGCTACAGAAGCACCAACAGCAGTAGCAGCGGCACCAGAATTTTGTCCTGGCTCAATAGGAACACGCTGTGCTCGCCCTACTATATCGCGGCGTAGAGCTGGTTGCGGGAGACGTTTGAGTAATTCATCAAACTTGGCGTCCAACTTGGTGTCAATTGACTTCTCAATGCCATCCATCTTCTCCATTGCCTTTCCAAAACTGACCATCACGTCTTCCACATGTTGACCCAACATTTGATGAAACTTATCATGAAGCTCCTTGTTCGTCATGTTCTCCCAGTCAATCTCGTTGGCCTGCGTTCCTGCCATAGTTAGCAGCAATAGAAACAGACAAGAATATGATCCTACAGACAACTGCAATATGGTGGTGGTGGGGTGTCACAAATCCGTCAAGCAAATCTCAAATTCTTACCAGTTCTTACCCAGCAGCAGGTGGTGATCGACAACCGTTGTAGTCAAAACTCTCAAAGCTTGGATAGAGCAATTGCCAGGGAGAGTCAAACGCACGACGTAGATGTATGTGGAGCTGGGAAGGCTTATAATATGGTAGCAAAAAGGGTCAGCAATAATCAATCCAGAGATGCAAAGTTGAATAAACGCTGAACGACGGTATTGTGTTGGTCCTAGGCTAGACCGTGCTAGAGACGCGAGCCTAGAACACTAACAAAATCACGGCGATGCACAGAAACAAGGGAAGAGCACACTCTGAAAAGAAAAAATTGCTTTTTTTGTGCTCCTCTTTTTTTTGCCGAAAAATCACTATAATGGCGAGTGTCTCAAAACTCTTCCCAAGTCAAGATAACAGGATAGACACGAAATTTGTTCGACCAATTTTTTTTTGACTTCCTGGACCCAAAAACTGGAAATGGCTCAAAAAAAACTTTCTATAATGGCGACTATCTCAATACGCTTGGAAACACCTAAAAATAGGATAGCGAGAATTTTTTTGTCTAGTGCATTTTTGGAAAATTTTGGGCCTAAACGGAGGGTGGTTTCCGGACACTTTTTTTTTAAACCTACTCCGGCAAGGAAACACGAATCGGAAGTAGATGGATCTCGAAAACAAACCTAATATGAAAAGAACTCGGATTGGTGGTGGATATATGGTGGTATATCGTAGCGGTGGTATATGGTAGCGGTGATAGGATATGGCAGCGGTGGTGGTATATGGTAGCGGTGGTAGGATATGGCAGCGGTGGTGGTATATGGCAGCGGTGGTAGGATATGGCAGCAATGGTGGTATAGGGCAGCGGTGGTAGGATGGTGCGGCGGTGGCGTGACAAACTGTGACAGAACTTGAAACTCTAAAGGACTAGACGCTAAGACCAGCAACTTGACACGACGATGCAACCGCAAATTCAACAAAGCAAACTACTGAAAAGACTATGCAAAGGCTCAGACTGGATCGGATTGTTGTTGTTGTTGTTGTTGTTGTTGTTGTTGTTGTTGTTGTTGTTGCTGCTGTTGCTGCTGCTGCTGTTGTTGTTGTTGTTGTTGTTGTTGTTGTTGTTGTTGTTGTTGTTGTTGTTGTTGTTGTTGTTGTTGTTGTTGTTGTTGTTGTTGTTGTTGTTGTTGTTGTTGTTGTTGTTGTTGTTGTTGTTGTTGTTGTTGTTGTTGTTGTTGTTGTTGTTGTTGTTGTTGTTGGTGTTGTTGTTGCTGTTGCTGTTGCTGTTGCT
>NC_041385.1:352416408-352534412 GCF_002162155.2 Triticum dicoccoides | reverse complement strand
TTGTTGTTGTTGTTGTTGGTGGTGGTGGTGGTGATGTTGTTGTTGGTGTTGGGGTTGTTGTTGTTGTTGCTGTTGTTGCTGTTGCTGTTCTTGATGTTTCTGTTGTTGCTGTTGCTGTTGTTGCTATTGTTGTTGCTGTTGTTGTTGCTGTTGTTGTTGTTGTTGTTGTTGTTGTTGTTGTTGTTGTTGTTGTTGTTGTTGTTGTAGACCGAAGGAGGTGTGCTTTGCCTATCCGTTACAAGACTCGATTAGAGGTGACTAGAAACTGCAATACCAAGTTACCTTTTCTCAAAGTTGAGGATGTATCCCGTTTCACTCAATGTGATATGAAAGAATAGTGGAATTGGTACTAGACTTGTTCACTCACACCTATTAATTAAAGCTTATGGAGTAGCTTGGTGAGGATAGTGGCACGAAAATTTGATGTAAAATGTTAGCAAGAGTCAATAATGTTGAAAGATATTCACAAATTCGCAAGTGAAACAGGTAGACCAATAGCAATGAATGGCACACGGAAACGCACACACGAATAGATAGATGGGGTCGTGCAACCAAGGAATGAGCACAAAATGTGGAATCCACGTAAAACGCTCGTGTTGCACAACTCAAGAGAGATGCTAGCACGATTGCTAAATAGGCGGATACGACACTTGTGCACAACCTATAAGAGACAAAAATGCAACGACTTCTATCCCAAGTATGTTGTGTATATATGATTCCCGGTGTTCTTCTCAAGATGATCCAAGATGATCGGATATGACAATTTTATATGCAATGTGGTATGATGCTATGGCTATTTCTTACAAGCTTCTTTGCTCTTTCTCTTTTCTTAAAAGTTTATTCTCTTTTTTTTATATGGTCACTTATGTGAAATGCACAAACCAAGATAGCAATTGTGTATATGTGGGAACAAGCTTGTGACACAAGGGATGATATGCTACCAAGATGATACCAATATGATATGGTATGTATGCAATGGAAGATGTAGATCGATGATTACTAATGTGCACAAGTAATGTTGCCGGCAATACTCAAATGGCTAGTCTCGATAGGCAAGTGACGCAAAATGGGTAGGGGTTATCAATTCAATGGCAAGGGAAATATACAATGATGTCATCAAGGTTACCGTTAATGGTTTGTTGTTTGTGAACCATGGAAGGATGATGGTGAAGTGGTCAAAGTTGATGACGACCTCGTGACGATGATGAGAGGCGGTGTTGCCGAAGTCGACCTGTTCCTAGTTAGCCGAAACACCCTAGGAAACGGAAAAACGCAAACTCAAAATCTTCAAAGGCAAATGTCAAATGGTGGTAGTGGAAAGCGATGGGGGTTATGTACTCGTCATTGCAGAAGTGGAATGATGGGCTATGCAAGTCAAAGATGTGGTCACCGTCCCTAAGTAGCCGAAACACCTTAGGAGACACAAGCCACATCTCGAACAAGCTCAAACAAAATTGGGTTAACTTGGGGTGGCAGAAATGTATGGTGGGCAATGTCGGGGGGATAGACCCCGGGTAGCCTCATCTACACTTAACAACATTTTGAGACATCAGGGCAGGACACGCCCCTTAGGCCGGCAGGTCCCACGGCCGGCTTCTAGAGTCGGCTGGTGCTACCCAGCCGGCGTCCAAAAGATGGTGTGCTCCAGAAGACGGCGTGCTCTAGAAGGCGGCGGGCTCCAGAAGACGGCGTGCTCCAGAAGGCGGCAAGGTACGGGCCGACTCCTAGCAGGCAGCCCGCCCCATCCCTCGGAGTTTGAGCCCGACCAAGCGACAAGCTGGGGCATGGCCATAGTATGCCTTGCCTCCCCCGAATCCCGGCCCACATGGCTATAGTAAGCGCCGCCAGGCGGCCGCCGACCCGCCCGACGCGGCACTGTAGCCATGGAGCTCCCGACACGGCCTCCGTCAGCACGGACAACGCAACAGTGGAGAGCCGTCAATGGGGCCCGCAGGCGGCGGGCCCCACCTATCTGTTGGTTCCTCGGTAGCCGGCAGGACCCACCCAAGGCACGCCCCAGCAGTCGACGGAGTACCCGACCTCCATAGATGCTGACAGCCGGGACCTACCACCCGGCCAGATTACCATTGTACCCCTGGGGGGTTGGCATATAAAACCCCCCAGGCCACACCCACGCAAAGGGTTCCAACCTTAGTTCCCACACCATTCCACACACCACGGCCAGGGGAGAAGAGAGCTAGCCTTGCCCTTCTTCCTCCTCTAGCCAAGCAGCTCTAGGAGCACCATTGTATACCTTGTGATATAGTGATCATGCAGAGACCCCACAGAGCAGGAGTAGGGGTTTCATCTCTTAGGAGAGCCCTAAACCTGGCTACATCTCGTGTCCGTCGTGTCCGACCGAGCTTGTGCTCACCTCCGCTTCCAGGATCCGATGACATACTTCTGGCCCCATCCATGATTAGCCACCCCCTCGCATCTGCCTTGATATTACCACGACAGTTGGCGCCCACCATGGGGCCATCCGCGACGTCGGCCGGAGACACGTTCTGGACGGGGACATTGTTCCTTTCCAGCGAGCATGTCGCGGCTGGTGCGATCAGCCAGCCCGACGCGCCCCTCAGTGCTAGCCTCAGTGCACCGCCTGCTGAGGAGGCCGCATCCCCCGCAAGTGGCCTTGACGACCTCTTCGGCAAGCTCTCCATCACCGACGCGGCCACCACCGATGACCTCTGCAGCAACGTGGAGGTCATCGACTATCCACTCCCTCCTGCCGCCAGTGATGCCCCTATTGGCACGCCCTACGCCGGCATCATCGCGGAGGTGATGGTCATTGGCGACGGCCTAGGCGCTGGCAGGTCCAACCAGGATCCACTGGAGGCGGCTGTACATGCCTTGGTGACTCCCCCTCACGCTAACGCCAGCCAGGAGGAGCTGGAGGAGTACCGCGCGAAGCTCTTCGAGAGCGGCACCAAGATGGCGGCGCTGAAGAGCTGCACTGAGGCCACTCAGCGTGATATCGACCGCGTGGTTGGTGAGATGCCGGCTACGGCTGAGCCTAGCCAGGCCGGCGCCATCCGGCAACGCGACGCTGCGATTGCTAGCATGTTGGGAATCGGACGCCCCCGCGCAAAACATGCGTGCCGCCCAGGCGGCCGCAGATGACCTCAAGCACATGGAGGGCAACGAGCTGCGCGACCAGATGGAGCGCATCCAGGAGCTCATCAATGCTGCAAATGCGCAGCAAGACATGGGCAACCGCGTGGTGGGAACTGGCTGACAGGTCGACACCCACCTGCCCCATCGCGAGAATGGAGCGACCTCTCGGTCCCCTAGCGATGGAGGCCGCGAGTAGCGAGACATGGGGCCGGCTTCTAGCAACAGTCGGCGCTCGCGCCGCACGATGGTGGACAAACAACAAGTGCTCGAGGACCCGAAGCCTCGGCGCCGGTCGGAGGAACGCCCGCCTCCTCGAAGGGAGAGGGCGGCGACTCCGCCGCCACCGCCTGATCACCCGACGCCCGGCGGCCGACTAGGCCCCCGCGAAGCAGTCGGCGAGAACGACGCACACCACTGGATCAATCAGCTGGCTCGGTCCCTGGCGATGGAAGAAGAGCGCACGATCGGGCCGGCCTGCTTTGGCCCCCGCATCTGTGACGAGCACTTTCCCAAAGGGTTCATGCTCCCCAGAGACACTCCCAAGTACACCGGCTCCATGAAGCCGGTAGATTGGGTGATCGACTACTCCACGACAGTCGGCATCGCCAAAGCCAACAAGCGCGTCGCCGTGAAATACGTCCCGCTCATGCTCCAAGGCACGACACGGATGTGGTTGAATAGCATCAAGCCCAATAGTGTCAACAGCTGGTTGGATTTCAGCGACGCCTTCATCCGCAACTTCACCAGCACATACAAGCGCCCCCAAGCCTCGCCAACTCTCCATCTGCGTACAGGGGCCAATGGAGTCCATGCGCGATTACCTCACGCGCTAGGCCGAGTTGCACAACTCCTGCGAGGGTGTCCATGAGGTGCAGATGATCAAGTACTTCATCGCCGGGAGCAGAGATGGCACCCTGCTCAAGCACAAGCTTCTGTGCGACGAGCCGGTTACCTTGGATGAGCTTCTGGTCATGGCCGACAAGTACGCCATGGCCGACTCTTTCATGAAGTCGGAGATCCGGGTTGAGACGCCTGGCAAGGTGGTCCAGCCGGGCTCCCAACGCCGGCTGGTGACACCAACCGGCGCCAGCCGAACGACAACAACCGCAGGGCCCAACAACCGGCCTCTAACAGTCGGGAAGTGGCAGCTATCGAGGATCAGCAGCCGACCGAGGAACCCGGCCCCAAGCGTCAACGGGGCGGCAAGGGTGCCTCGCAGCCTGCCTTCTCCTTTGAGCAAGTCCTCGATGCCCCGTGCAAGTTCCATACCGGCGCGAAGCCGTCCAACCACACCACCCGGAAGTGCAACTGGCTTGCCCGGATTGCCAAGGGCGAGGCCCTGCCGCCTCCTCCGCCTACCGGCCCGGCGACTCCGGCTATTCAGCAGCCAGCCCGAGCTACTGGCATGCTTCAAGATGAGTTCCCCGACGAGAACGCCACCTACGTCGTCTTCACCAGTGAAGCCGGCGACAAGCACAGCAGATGGTAGCAGCACCGCGAGGTGAATGTTGTTGCTTCAGAGGTCCCGCAGTTCATGCATTGGTCCGAGAAGCCTGTCACCTAGAGCCGAGAAGACCACCCGGCCGTGATGCCATCGTCGGGTACGTACGCTCTGGTGCTAGAGTCCACCTTCTCCACAGAAAGGCAGACCTGCCGCTTCACCCGAGTTCTGATAGATGGTGGCATCAGCATCAACATCCTGTACCGCCAAACCATAGAGCAATTGACCATCAAGGCTAAGTAGCTTCAGCCTAGCCGGACTATCTTCCACGGCATAGTTCCCGGCCTTTCTTGCTCTCCAATCGGCAAGATCAAGTTCGACGTCCTGTTCACCGAAAAGAACCACTTCCGCCGCGAGCCAATCTGGTTCGAGGTGGTTGACTTGGACAGCCCCTACCACGCGCTCTTGGGCCACCCTATGCTGGCCAAGTTCATGATGGTCCCACACTACGCCTACCTGAAGTCCAAGATGCCGGGTCCCAAGGGCATCATCGCTGTTGCCGGCGACCACGAGAAGTCGCTAGAGTGCGCCGCCACCAGCAACCGGCTGGCCGAGTCCCTCGTCATCGCTCAAGAGAAGCGCCTCCTTGACCGGATGGTAGCCATGGCCGGTGAACAGCCGGCCGTGCCGACTGATCCCAAGGAGACGGAAGCCGGGGCCTCCTTCCAGCCGGCCAAAGAGACCAAGTGGATCATCTTGGATCTGGCACACCCGGAGAAGTTTGCTGTCATAGGGTCAAACCTTGGCAGCAAATAGGAAGGCGAGCTCGTCGATTTCCTCCATGAGAACCGGGACATCTTCGCATGGTCTCCCAAAGAAATGTCGGGTGTTCCGAAGGATTTCTCCGAGCACAAGCTCCATGTGAGGCCAGATGCTAAACCGGTCAAGCAACCCCTCTGCCGCCTATCAGAAGAGAAGAGTAGGATCGTTGGTGAAGAAATCGCCCGGCTTTTGGCAGCCGGCTTCATCATGGAAGTGTTCTACCTGGACTGGCTTGCCAACCCAGTCCTCGTCTTGAAGAAGAATAACAAGTGGCGCATGTGTATCGACTACATGAGCCTCAACAAAGCCTGCCCCGAGGATCCGTTTGCCCTGCAACAGATCGGCCAAGTAATAGACTCCATGGCCGGCTGCGAGTCGCTGTCCTTCTTGGACGCATACTCCGGTTACCACCAGGTCAAGCTAGATCCGGCTGACCGCTTGAAGACCGCCTTCATCACACCATTCAGCACCTTCTGTTACATCACCATGACGTTCGGCTTTTGAGGAATGCCGATGCCACCTTTAGCGTTGCATGCAGAAGTGCTTCTTGAAACAACTCGGCCGCAATGCCCATGTCTATGTGGATGACATTGTGGTGAAGACGGAGAATCGCGGCACCCTCATGGAGGATCTCAAGGAGACCTTCGACAATTTGTGCCATTTCCAAATCAAGCTCAACCCAGAGAAGTATGTCTTCGCTGTACCAGCCAGCCAGCTCCTTGGTTTCCTTGTCTCTGAGCACGGCATCGAATGCAACCCCGTGAAGATCAAGGCCATCGAGCGGATGGAGAGACCCAGCAAGCTGCGTGACATCCAAAAGTTCACCTGGTGCCTGGCATCCCTCAGCCGCTTCATCAGCCGGGTGGGTAAGAAGGTGCTTCCCCTGTACCAGCTCATGAAGAAAACCACCTACTTCAAGTGGAACGACCAGGCGGACGAAGCCTTCCTCTAGCTCAAGCGCATGATGTCCACGCCACCTATCTTGGTGGCTCCGACTGCTAAAGAACCTATGCTCCTCTACATCGCCGCCACCAACCGGGTCATCAGCACGGTGATCGTGGTCGAGCGCCCAGAAGCCGGCAAGGTGTAGCCGGTCCAGAGGCCAGTGTACTACTTGAACGAGGTGTTATCCACCTCCAAGCAGAACTACCCCGACTATCAGAAGATGTGCTACGGCGTGTACTTTGCCGCCAAGAAGCTGAAGCGGTATTTCCAAGAGCATTCTATCACGATTGTCTACACCGCACCCCTTGCCGATATCATGGGCAACCGAGATGCTTCGGGCCGGGTGGTGAAGTGGGCCATTGAGCTAGCTCCCCACAGCATCCTCTACCATCCCCACACCACCATCAAGTCCCAAGCGTTGGCCGGCTTCCTCGTCGACTGGGCCGAGTCCCAGTACCTGCTGCTAGCGCCGGATTCCATGCATTGTGGATGCACTTCGACGGCTTGAAGATGCGCACCGGCCTAGGAGCCGGCATCGTCCTCACCTCTCCGAAAGGCGACAAGTTGAAGTACACGCTGCAGATCCACTTCGATGCCTCCAACAACATAGCCAAGTATGAGGCGCTCATCTTTGGGCTCCGACTAGCTAACGAGATCGGCATCCGTCACATCTTCTGCTACGGTGATTCGGACTTGGTTGTCCAGTAGTCGTCTGGCGACTGGGATGCCAAGGACGCCAACATGGCGAGCTACCGCTTCCTCGTCCAGCAGATGAGCGGGCACTTTGATGGGTGCGAGTTCCTCCACGTACCACGAGTCGACAACGATGCAGCAGACGCCCTTGCTTGCATTGGTTCCAGCCGGCAGGCCATACCAGTCGGCGTCTCCCTTGAGCGTTTGTGCAAGCCATCTATCAAGCTCTCGCCGGAATCTGAGTCCATCTTCATGCCGACTAACCCCATAGCAGTCGGATCCGGCTCGGGGACTTCAGCAGTCGGATCCGGCTCGGGGACTTCAGCAGTCGGTCCGGGGACTTCAGCAGTCGGCCCGGGGACTTCAACAGGCAGCCCGGGGGCTGCAGCACTAGCACCCGGCCCAGAGATCCCAGCAAGCGGCCCGGGGGCTGCTCCAGTCGATCCGGGGACTTCATCGACACCGTCAGAAGCAGACGGCTCCAGCCCGCCACCTCCCAGCTCGGCCACCCTAGCACCAGTTGCCGTCTTCACAATTGTGGAAGCACCGTCTTGGGCGCAGCCCCTCCGCGACTATCTGGTGAGCCGAGTGCTACCAGCCAACGAAGTTTTGGCCCGGTAGATCCAACGTCGGGCAGGAGCCTACATTATCGTCAACGGCGAGCTCGCAAGGCGTAGCGTGACTGGCATTTTCCAGCGCCGCATGGAGCCGAAGAAGGGCATGGAGATCCTTAGAGACATTCACCAGGGCGAATGGGGCCACCATGCTGCCTGCAGGGCTCTTGTCGCCAAAGCCTTCCGCCATGGTTTCTTCTGGCCGACTATTTTGGATGCTGCCAAAGAGTTGGTCCGGAAGTGCACGGGGTGCCAGAAATTAAGCACCAAGCAGCACCAGCCAGCCTCCGTCCTCAAGACCATCCCCATCACTTGGCCGTTTGCTGTGTGTGGCTTGGACATGGTGGGCCCGTTCAAGACAACACGCGGTGGCATGACCCACCTACTGGTCACCATGGACAAGTTTACCAAGTGGATCGAGGCCAAGCCGACCAAGAAGCTAAACGGCCCGACAGCCGTCACGTTCATCGCTGACATCACCATCCAATACGGCGTCCCCCACAGCATCATCACCGACAACTACACCAACTCTGCCACAGGCCCCTTGGCCTGTTTTTGCACTAACCAAGGCATCCGACTAGACCTAGAGTTCGTTGCCCACCCGCAGTCAAATGACCAGGTGGAGCGAGCAAACGGTCTCATCCTGTCCAGCATCAAGCCCCGACTGGTTGAGCCGCTGGAGCGCTCGGTTGGCTGCTGGATCGAGGAGCTGCCGGTCATCCTTTGGAGCCTTCGGACCACGCCCAAAATATCAAACCGGCTTCACGCCCTTCTTCCTCGTGTACGGGGCCGAGGCTATCATCCCAACGGATATCGAGTTTGACTCACCTCGTGTCACCATGTACACGGAGGCGGAAGCAAAGGAGGCACGAGAAGACAGCGTTGATTTGCTGGAAGAGGCCCGACTGGTGGCATGCAGCCGATCCCCCATCTACCAGAGAAGCCTGCATCGCTACCAGAACAAGAAGGTCAAGCCACGCACATTCCACGAAGACGACCTTGTGCTCCGCCTGATCCAGCGATCAGCCGGACCTCACAAGCTCGCAGCTCCTTGGGAAGGCCCCTTCATCATCAGCAAGGCCCTGGGCAATGACTCGTACTACCTCATCGATGCACAAAAGCCTAGGGCGCGCAAGCGAAGCATAGCCGGCGAAGAGATGGAGCAGCCTTGGAATGCGAACCTACTTTGTCTGTTTTACAATTAAAGTGAGCGTATGTGCCACATTGCCTTTTGTATTAACTAAAGAACTCAGGTCCCCCGAGATGCACTCGGGGGCTACCTTTTTATCTATGATAAGCTTATGCAATGATTTGAGTTTTTATATTCCTTGCCCCGCCTGGGTCCGGCCAACCAGCCCGGTGGCTCGCCGCCTCGTCTTAAGTTAACACCATCCAGAGCCGCCTAATAGTGTACCGACACCAAAGCCCTCTCTTGACCCGGCCACAGCTTGCACCGTGGCTGTCCGGCTGGCAAGAGCTAAAGGCCGAAAATGTTGTCCACACGAGAAACGACTAAGGAAAATGTTGACTCTAAGCCAAGCCGGCCCTTCGCCTCACTCGTCCGGCTGCTCAGCGGCCGACAGGCCAGCTTCTCGCTTCACCAAGCTACGCTCTAAGCGGATGAAGTAGCTTGCCCATTCTAAACAGCCAAGTCCCTAACCTAGCCACTGACCACAGCAGGGCTGTCCGGCTGGCAGGGAGGCGGCCAAAGGAAGGTGGCAAGTAAAACAGCCAAAAAGAGAAAAGGCAAACTCATGCTAGAACCCAGCAACACATGCAAGAATGTGGGGATTTAAACTTTATACATTGCAAAAACGGCCCAAGGTCGGAATTCATCAAGTTCAAAACTACACCCCAAGTGGGTGGAACTGCGCATAACTAATATTGTTCTGAGCACAAGACGGAAAAAACTTGAAAAAAGATAAAGGCCATCTAGGCGGACGACTCCTCGGGCTGCACGGACTGGTCGGCAGCGGGCGTAGCTGATACGTCTCCAACGTATCTATAATGTTTGATTGCTCCATGCTATTATATTACCCGTTTTGGATATTTATGGGCTTTACTCTACACTTTTATATCATTTTTGGGACTAACCTATTAACCAGAGGCCCAGCCCAAATTGTTGTTTTCTTGCCTATTTCAGTGTTTCGATGAAAAGGAATATCAAATGGAGTCCAAATGGAATGAAACCTTCGGGGGAGTTATTTTTGGAACGGAAGCAAACCAGGAGACTTGGAGTAGACGTCAGGGAAGCTTTGAGGTGGCCACGAGGGTCCAGGGCGCGCCCCCACCCTCGTGGGCCCCTCGTGGATCCCCTAACCGACTTCTTTCACCTATATATATCCATATACCCTGAAAACATCCAGGAGCACAATAGATCGGGAGTTCCGCCGCCGCAAGCCTCTGTAGCCACCAAAAACCAATCGGGACCCTGTTCCGGCACCCTGCCGGAGGGGGAACCCATCACCGATGACTATCTTCATCATCACGGCGCTCTCCATGACGAGGAGGGAGTAGTTGCACAATTATTCGACTACTCATTGATCTTCACTTATATCTTTCGGAGTAGTTTATCATTTTCTCTAGTGCTTCACTTATATCTTTTTAGAGCACGGTGGTGGTCTTATTTTGTAGAAATTATTGATCTCTCATGCTTCACTTATATTATTTTCAGAGTCTTTTAGGACAGCATGGTATTTGCTATGGTTATAAAATTGGTCCTAATATGATGGGCATCCAAGTTGGGTATAATAAAAACTATCATAGAAAATGCATTGGATGCTATGATCAATTTGATGCTTGATAATTGTTTTGAGATATAAAGGTGGTAATGTTAGAGTCGTGCTAGTTGGGTAATTATGAGATTGAGAAATACTTGTGTTGAAGTTGGAAAGTCCCGTAGCATGCACGTATGGTAAAAGTTGTGTAACAATTTTTTTGCATAGGGTGCTCTTTTGATTGCCTTCCTTATGTGTGGAGGTCGGGATCGCGTGATGGTTAACTCCTACCAACCCTTCCCCTAGGAGCATGCGTAGTAGTACTTTGCTTCGAAGGCTAACAAACTTTTGCAATAAGTATATGAGTTCTTTATGACTAATGTGAGTCCATGGATTATACGCACTCTTACCCTTCCATCATCGCTAGCCTCTACGGTACCGTGCATTGCCCTTTCTTACCTTGAGAGTTGGTGCAAACTTCGCCGGTGCATCCAAACCCCGTGATACGATACGCTCTATCACACATAAACCTCCTTATATCTTCCTCAAAACAGCCACCATACCTGTCTATTATGGCATTTCCATAGCCATTCCGAGATATATTGCCATGCAACTTTCCACCGTTCCGTTTATTATGACACACTCCATCATTGTCATATTGCTTTTGCATGGTCATATAGTTGACATCATATTTGTGGCAAATCCACCTTTATAATTCTTTCATACATGCCGCTCTTGATTCATTGCATATCCCGGTACACCGCCGGAGGCATTCATATAGAATCATATCTTGTTCTAGTATCGAGTTGTAATCCATGAGTTGTAAGTAAATAGAAGTGTGATGATCATCATTATTAGAGCATTGTACCTTAAAAAAAGATAAAGGCCAAATAAAAAAAGAAAGTCCAAATAAAAAATAAAAAAAAGAAGAAAGGCCAAATAAAAAAAGAAAGGCCCAAAAAAGAGGGGACAATGTTACTACCATTTTCCACACTTGTGCTTCAAAGTAGCACCATGATCTTTATGATAGAGAGTCTCTTATTTTGTCACTTTCATATGCTAGTGGGAATTTTTCATTATAGAACTTGGCTTGTATGTTCCAACAATGGGCTTCCTCAAAATGCCCTAGGTCTTCGTGAGGAAGCAAGTTGGATGCACACCCACTTAGTTTCTTTTGTTGAGCTTTCATACATTTATAGCTCTAGTGCATCCGTTGCATGGCAATCCCTAGTCCTCATGTTGACATCAATTGATGGGCATCTCCATAACCCATTGATTAGCCTTGTCAATGTGAGACTTTATCCTTTTTTGTCTTCTCCACACAACCTCCATCATCATATTCTATTCCACCCATAGTGTTTATCCATGGCTTACGCTCATGTATTGCGTGAGAGTTAAAAAAAGCTGAAGCGCGTTAAAAAGTATGAACCAATTGCTTGGCTGAAACCGGGGTTGCGCATGATGGGAGCATTTATTGTGACGAAAATGAAGCATGGCCTAACTATATGATTTTGTAGGGATAAGCTTTCTTTGGCTATGTTATTTTGATAAAACATGATTACTTGTTAGTATGCTTGAAGTATTACTATTTTTATGGCAATATGAACTTTTATCTTGAGTCATTTGGATATGAGCATTCATGCCACAATAAAGAAAATTACATTGAGAAATATGCTAGGTAGCATTCCACATCAAAAATTCTGTTTTTATCATTTACCTACTCGAGGACGAGCAGGAATTAAGCTTGGGGATGCTTCATACGTCTCCAACGTATCTATAATTTTTTATTGTTCCATGCTATTATATTACCCGTTTTGGATGTTTATGGGATTTACTCTACACTTTTATATCATTTCTGGGACTAACCTATTAACCGGAGGCCCAACCCAAATTGTTGTTTTCTTGCCTATTTCAGTGTTTTGAAGAAAAGGAATATCAAACGGAGTCCAAACAGAATGAAACCTTCGAGAGAGTTATTTTTTGGAACAGAAGCAATCCAGGAAACTTGGAGTAGACGTTAGGGAAGCTTCGAGGTGTCCACGAGGGTCCAGGGCGCGCCCCCCACCCTCATGGGCCCCTCGTGGCTCCCCTGACCGACTTCTTTCACACACACACACACACACACACACACACACACACACACACACACATATATATATATATATATATATATATATATATATATATATATATATATATATATATCCATATACCCCGAAAACATCCAGGAGCACAATAGATCGGGAGTTCCGCCGCCGCAAGCCTCTGTAGCCACCAAAAAACCAATCGGGACCCTGTTCCGGCACCCTGCCAGAGGGGGAATCCATCACCGATGGCCATCTTCATCATGCCGGCGCTCTCCATGACGAGGAGGGAGTAGTTCACCCTCGGGGCTGAGGGTATGTACCAGTAGCTATGTGTTTGATCTCTCTCTCCTGTTCTTGAGGTGATACGATCTTGACGTATCCCAAGCTTTGCTATTATAGTTGGATCTTATGATGTTTCTCCCCCTCTACTCTCTTGTAATGGATTGAGTTTTCCCTTTGAAGTTATCTTATCGAATTGAGTCTTTAAGGATTTGAGAACACTTGATGTATGTCTTGCCGTGCTTTTCTGTGGTGACAATGGGATATTCACGTGATCTACTTGATGTATGTTTTCGTGATCAACTTACGGGTTCAATGAACTTATGCATAGGGGTTGGCACACATTTTCGTCATGACTCTCCGGTAGAAACTTTGGGGCACTCTTTGAAGTTCTTTGTGTTGGTTGAATAGATGAATCTGAGATTGTATGATGCATATCGTATAGTCATACCCGTGGATACTTGAGGTGACATTGGAGTATCTAGGTGACATTAGAGTTTTGGTTGATTTGTGTCTTAAGGTGTTATTCTAGTACGAACTCTATGATAGATCGAACGGAAAGAATAGCTTCGTGTTATTTTACTATGGACTCTTGAATAGATCGATCAGAAAGGATAACTTTGAGGTGGTTTTGTACCCTACCATAATCTCTTCGTTTGTTCTCCGCTATTAGTGACTTTGGAGTGACTCTTTCTTGCATGTTGAGGGATAGTTATATGATCCAGTTATGTTATTATTGTTGAGAGAACTTGCACTAGTGAAAGTATGAACCCTAGGCCTTGTTTCCTAGCATTGCAATACCGTTTACGCTCACTTTTACCACTTGTTACCTTGCTGTTTTTATATTTTCATATTACAAATACTCATATCTACCATCCATATTGCACTTGTATCACCATCTCTTCGCCGAACTAGTGCACCTATACAATTTACCATTGTATTGGGTGTGTTGGGGACACAAGAGACTCTTTGTTATTTGGTTGCAGGGTTGCTTGAGAGAGACCATCTTCATCCTACGCCTCCCACAGGTTGATAAACCTTAGGTCATCCACTTGAGGGAAATTTGCTACTGTCCTACAAACCTCTGCACTTGGAGGCCCAACAAGGTCTACAAGGAGAAGGTTGCATAGTAGACATCAGTAGCTCCAGCTGGTGGGGCTTCCGGTTGTTAGGTCTCGGCCTGGCTGTCGGCGGCGGCCGAGGTGGTCTCCGGCTGATCACTAGCCGACGCCGGCTCAGGCCGAGTCCGGCTGGTCGCTCCGCCGTCTGGTGCGACGTAGCTGCCATCCTCATCCTCATCGTCCTCATTGCCTTCGTCACTGGAGACGATCTCCTCTGCCGAGTCCTTCACGTCCAATGGGTTCAGAATGAACCAAGACGGAGGAACCACGGCACCGTCGTGTCCCCGCTCCGGGACAAAGACACCAACGTAGACTAGTTGGCGAGAGCCGACGCTAGGATGGCGATGTCCTCGCACTCCACCGCCAGCTCCGGCAGCGCCACCTGGCGGAAGTTCGCCAGCTACGCCAGGCGCACGCCGGGGTACTAGGCCCAGGTGAACTCCAACGCCTTGGCAGCCCCAGCCCATGCCGCGGAGCTCTTCCAGGCTTCGAGCCGGTTTGCCACCACCTCCAGCCAGTCGGCCGTCCGACTGGGAGTCCGCGGGATCTGACTGCCTGGCCACAAGCCCTCCAAAACATGCGACCCGGCACGCTGAAGACGGCGGAGCAGGCGGCGCATTGGCTCGAGGCGCATCCGGACGGCCATGAGCTATTCGCCCAAGGTCTGAGGCCGGTCCTTTGTGATCTCCTTGCCCTTGCACCGGTACTCCTCGTGCTGGGCCTCGATGGCCATGCAGATGGTGACGGAGTGGCCCGGAAGGAACTCTATCCACAAGAAGACAAAGGTGTTAGAAGACGGCCTCCGGCAGCAGCCGGCAGCGAGCAATCGGAATAGAAGGAAAGAGGCGTATCATCGAGCATGTCCTCGATCACGGAGTAGCAGTCCATGGAGGAGCTTCTCCTTCTCGGCCCAATCTGTGCGCTGTGTCTCGAACTTGGCCCTGAGCTGCTCCTCGTCCGCCTTCAACTGCTGGACCTACTGCCTGTGCCGTTCGGCTTGCTCCGCCAGGTCCTTCTCCAGCCGGTCGCACGCTAAGTCCGCCTGGTCGCGCTCCTGCCCCACAACCCGGAGCTGGTCTTCGAGCTCAGCCATGCACTGAACCAGCTGGGCGGCAGCCGCTGCAAAAAGAAGACCAAAGGCGTCATCATCTACTTCATCAAAAACGAAAACAAGCCTACCAAAGAAGATCCAGCCGGACTGCTCAGCAGTCAGCCCGAATCTCAGGGGCTACACCCAGTGGGTGCGCTAGTGTTCCCTGATACGTCTCCGTCGTATCTATAATTTTTGATTGTTCCATGCCAATATTATTCAACTTTCATATACTTTTAGCAACTTTTTATACTATTTTTGGGACTAACATATTGATCCAGTGCCAGTGCCAGTTCCTGTTTGTTGCATGTTTTACGTTTCGCAGAAAACCCATATCAAACGGAGTCCAAACGGGATAAAAACGGACGGAGAATATTTTTGGAATATTTATGATTTTTGGGAAGAAGAATCAACGCGGGACGGTGCCCGAGGGGGCCATGAGGCAGGGGGCGCGCCCCAGGGGGTGGGCGTGCCCCTGACCCTCGTGGGCACCCCGTAAGGCGGTTGCTGCTCTTCTTTTGCCGCAAGAAAGCTAATTTCTGGAGAGAAAAAAATCATGTTGAAGGTTTCAATCCAATTGGAGTTACGGATCTCCGGATATATAAGAAACGGTGAAAGGGCAGAATCAGAAAAAACGCAGAAACAGAGAGAGACAGAGAGACAGAACCAATCTCAGAGGGGCTCTCGCCCCTCCCACGCCATGGAGACCATGGACCAGAGGGGAAACCCTTCTCCCATCTAGGGAGAAGGTCAAGGAAGAATAAGAAGAAGGGGGGCTCTCTCCCCCTCTCTCCCGATGGCACCGGAACGCCGTCGGGGTCATCATCACCGCGATCTACACCAACACCTCTGTCATCTTCACCAACATCTCCATCACCTTCCCCCATCTATCTACAGCGGTCCACTCTCCCGCAACCCGCTGTACCCTCTACTTGAACATGGTGCTTTATGCTTCATATTATTATCCAATGATATGTTGCCATCCTATGATGTCTGAGTAGATTTTCGTTGTCCTATCGGTAATTGGTAAATTGCTATGTTTGGTTAATTTGCTTGTGGTTATGTTGCTGTCCTTTGGTGACCATCATATGAGCGCGCACGTGGATCACACCATAGGGTTAGTTGTATGTTGATAGGACTATGTATTGGAGGGCAAGAGTGATAGAAGCTTCAACCTAGCATAGAAATTGATGCATACGGGATTGAAGGGGGACCAATATATCTTAATGCTATGGTTGGGTTTTACCTTAATGAACGTTAGTAGTTGCAGATGCTTGCTAATAGTTCCAATCATAAGTGCATAGAATTCCAAGTCAGGGATGACACGCTAGCAGTGGCCTCTCCCACATAAAACTTGCTATCGGTCTAGTAAAGTAGTCAATTGCTTAGGGACAATTCCGCAACTCCTACCACCACTTTTCCACACTCGCTATATTTACTTTATTACTTCTTTATCTAAACATCACCTAGTTTATATTTACGTGCTCTTTATATTCTTGCAAACCTATCCAACAACACCTACAAAGTACTTCTAGTTTCACACTTGTTTAAGGTAAATCGAACGTTAAGCGTGCGTAGAGTTGTATCGGTGGTCGATTGAACTTGAGGGAATATTTGTTCTACCTTTAGCTCCTCATTGGGTTCGACACTCTTACTTATCGAAAGAGGCTACAATTGATCCCCTATACTTGTGGGTTATCAAGACCTTTTTCTGGCGCCGTTGCCGGGGAGTCATAGCGTGGGGTGAATATTCTCGTGTGTGCTTGTTTGCTTTATCACTAAGTAATTTTTATTTGTTGTTCTAAGTTGTTCTCTATCTTTATTAATGGATATGGAACACGAAATACCAAAAAAATTAGGTTTACTTGCTACTCATGGAGATGGGGAACCTCCTAAAACCCTCGATGCTCATTATGTGAAAGATATTATGTACTACTTTAATAATCCTGAGAAAACCCCATTCAATTATGTTATGGGAGACACGTTAGATCAACATGAATACTTTAGGGATTATTGCTTCACTCCAAAAGGGAAACTGATGTAGGGTGGAACCCTAGAACGTCGATCTTTCACGTTTGGAGGGGATCCTACAGGAGAACACGAAGAACGCGCGGAAATCACAAAGGGGAACACGGGGAAAACAAGAGAGAAACACTAAACCGACATAGAATCAATCACACGAGTGCTAGATCATCACACACATAAGGTAGCACAAGGTTCAAGATCAACAAAGGAAAGGATACAACGGAACCGTTCTTCTCCGAGAGGAGGCCTTGATGTTCTTCCCTAGAAAGGGGTCTTGAATCCGCTTGGGGATCTTCTCCGAAGAGGCCGTGAACTCCGAGGAGAAGTATCCAAGTGTATGAGCAAAGGCTCTCACACAAAATGAGCTAATCCAATGCTAACCCTAGAAAGAGGAAGGGGAAGGAGTATATATAGTCTAGGGGGGCGAAGAGGTACATGGGCTTCGGCCCTTCACTGTTCACACACAGGCGGAGCCGGATATCCGGGCGTCGGGCCGGATGTCCGGGGCTTCCGGAGGCGCCGGATGTCCGGGCCAGGATGCCGGATGTCCGGGCTGGAGGGTTGAACTTCTGTGGTTCCTGGTGCGAGGCGCCGGATTTCCGGGGCTTTGGCCGGATTTCGGGGCTGAGGCCGGATGTCCGGGCTGGACGCCGGATGTCCGGGCCCTGGAGACTTGGCAGACTTGGCTGTTGCTGATGGAGAAGCTCCAGGGGCCGGATGTCCGGGGCCTGGGCCGGATGTCCGGGGCCTGGAAGGTGATCTTGTCCGTTTCAGCTGGTTCTCTTCATCCGCGGAGTGGGCAGCTTGTCCGTCTTCACGTGCATCCTTGGGAGGTTCTTCTTGACACCTAATCATGCATAGTATATCGGACTTAGGTAGTAGCCATGTCTCGAGAGGATCATATGAGATATCACTTAGGAGAGAAGTCACCTCGGTTTCGAGAGCTCTAGCACGTGCTCTAGTCATGGGTCCTCTTGAGGCTTGGTGAGACGATGGTAGGTCCATGGGGATGACCAAGGGATGCTCCACATCATCTCCCCCCCCCCCTTGTGAAAGATCCGACCTCAGATCAAAATCCTCATCACCATGGTATGGGGAGAGATTGGAGACGTTGAAGATGTCGCTCACATTGTACTTGTCGCATGGGAGGTCGATCTTGTAAGTGTTGTTGTTGTAGCGTGCGAGCACCTTGAAGGGTCCATCGGCTCGAGGGAGAAGCTTGGACTTGCGTTCGTTGGGGAAGCGGTCCATGCGAAGGTGTAGCCACACTAGGTCTCCAATGTTGAATATCATGTGTTTCTTGTTGATGTTGAGCTTGGACGCTAGTCGTTGTAGTTGGCGCTCGATTGTGTGCCTTGTATCTTCATGCATCTTCTTGATGTAGCTTGCTCGTGCACTCACATCCATGTTGGTGCGCTCTTGTAGAGGGAGAGGTAGAATGTCCAATGGGGACAACGGGTTGAATCCGTAGACGACCTCGAAGGGGGACTTGCCGGTAGTCGAATGTCTTGCATGGTTGTAGGCATACTCGGCGATGGGTAGACACGATTCCCACTCCTTGATGTTCTTCTTGATCAACACGCGAAGTAGAGTGGATAGTGTCCGGTTCGTCACCTCCGTTTGGCCGTCGGTTTGAGGATGGTATGCGGATGAGAACAAGAGCTTGATTCCGAGCTTGGCGCATAGAGTCTTCCAAAAGTAGCTCAAGAACTTGACGTCGCGGTCGGAGACGATTGTCTTTGGTACTCCATGGAGGTGCAAGATTTCCCTACAAAAGAGATTTGCAACATGTGAAGCATCATCTATCTTGTTGCAAGGAATGAAATGTGCCATCTTAGAAAATCGGTCCACAACGACAAACACGGAATCCTTTCCATTTTGAGTTCTAGGCAAACCAAGTACAAAATCCATACTAATGTCTTCCCATGGTTGACCTGGAATAGGAAGAGGCATGTAAAGACCATGAGATTGAGCTTTAGACTTAGCTTTGCGACATGTAGAGCATCGGGTGGTGAAGCGTGAGACGTCGCGGGACATCTTGGGCCAAAAGTAGTTCTTGGAGAGTGTGGCGAAAGTCTTGTCGTGTCCAAAGTGTCCCATGAGTCCACCTCCATGAGCCTCTTGCAAAAGTAGCAAACGAAGAGAAGACTCGGGAATGCATAGTTTGTTAGCTCTCATAAGATAACCATCCTTGATGTAATATTGTTCCCAAGATGTATGCATCAAACATTTAGCATAATGAGGTGCAAAAGATGGATCATTAGCATACAAGTCTTTTATGTGCTCAAAGCCGATAACATTCAACTCAAGTTTAGTGACAAGCGTGCATATGCGTGAAAGTGCATCGGCAACTACATTTTCCTTACCCTTAATGTACTTGATCACATATGGGAAAGATTCAATAAATTCACTCCATTTGGCATGTCGCTTGTTCAACTTAGTTTGACCTTTTAAGTACTTAAGTGTTTCATGATCGGTATGAATGAAAAACTCGTGAGGTCTAAGATAATGTTCCCAAACATGGAGTACACGTACTAAAGCATACAATTCTTTGTCATATGTGGGATAGTTAAGTTGAGCATCGGAGAGTTTTTCACTAAAATATGCAATGGCTCGTTTTTCTTGCAATAAAACTCCGCCAATTCCGGTACCACTTGCATCACAATGAACCTCAAAAGTTTTGTCAAAGTTAGGCAAAGCAAGAATCGGAGCATGAGTAAGCAAAGACTTGAGCTCATCAAAAGCGATTGATTGCAAAGTTCCCCAAACAAAAGGAGTATTCTTCTTACTCAAAGCATGCAAAGGGGCGGCAATTGTGCTAAAGTTTTTGACAAAGCGACGATAAAAACCTGCAAGACCAAGGAAACTTCGCACTTGTTGTAAATTGGTGGGTTGGGGCCAAGTTTTAATTGCTTCAATTTTAGTTTCATCAACATGGACACCCTTGGAAGAAACAACGAAACCCAAGAAAATCACTTTGTCAACACCAAATGTGCACTTTTTCATGTTGGCATAAAAGACTTTCCTTGCGAAGAGTTTGTAAAACAGCCCTAACATGATCAAGATTCTCTTTCATGGTTTTGCTAAACACAAGAATATCATCGAAGTAAACCACAACAAAGACGCCAATGTAAGGTCGAAGTACATGATGCATAAGACGCACGAAAGTTCCGGGTGCCTCCGATAAACCCATAGGCATGACTAACCACTCATATAAGCCAAATTTGGTTCCGAAAGCAGTTTTCCATTCATCACCTTCTTGAATGCGGATTTGATAATAACCACTTTTAAGATCAATCTTTGAGAAAAAGTTGGCTCCACTAAGTTCATCAAGCATATCATCTAAGCAAGGAATGGGATGCCTATAGCAAACGGTGATAGCATTTATAGGTCTACAATCGGAACACAAGCGGAAACTTCCATCGGGCTTAGGCACAAGTATAACGGGAACGGCACAAGGGCTTAAGCTTTCACGTACATGACCGTTGTCGATTAGTTGTTGTACTTGCCTCTGAATCTCCTTGGTTTCTTCGGGATTGACATGGTATGGGGCTTTGTTTGGAAGTGGCGCTCCGGGGATGAGGTCGATTCGATGCTCAATGCCTCGTAGAGGAGGTAGACCCGGAGGTAGCTCATCGGGGAAAACATCTTGAAATTCCTGCAAAAGAGATTGAAACACCAAAGGTAGCTCGTGAATGGTGTTAGTTTTTGGTTCTCCATCCTTGCACACAAGGACAAAGTGCATCACACTCGATGGGTTCTCACACACTTCTCTCATCTCACTTTTGGTGGCAAATAGGATGAGGTTTTTCTCTCTAGGCGAAGAGGCGCTCATGTTTGGCTTGTGGCTCTCACTCACTTTTGGGTGGGTCACTTTCTCACTCTTCTCTCCATGGTGGGTGGCTTGCTTGTCGGCTATCACTTGACTAGGAGACATAGGTCGTAGCACATATTCTTTTCCTTTCATCTTGAAGCTATAGTGGTTGGTACGCCCGTTGTGGAAGACACCACGGTCGAATTGCCATGGTCGACCAAGAAGGAGGTGGCAAACGGTCATTGGGACCACATCACACTCCAAAGTGTCCTCATATGCACCGATTTTGAAGGATACTTGGACCGTATGCTCAACTCGTATAGTGCCGAAGTCACTTAGCCATTGAACCTTGTAGGGGTGCGGGTGCTTCTTCTTGACCAATTGGAGCTTGGAGCATAGTTCTTCACTTTCCAAGTTGTGGCAACTACCTCCATCGATGATGACCTTGACGGATCGTCCATTGATGTCGGCCTGTGTGTGGAAGATGTTGCATCGTTGGTCTTCTTCTTGTTGATGTTGAAGAGTCAAGACCTTGGAGACAACAAGAGCGGGGCTCGAATCCTCATCACAAAAGACTTGATCATCTTCATCCTCGTTCACGCGCCGGTGCATGGCCACTTCCTCAAGGGCTTCCATCTCCTCTTCACTCATGGAGTCATATGTGCCATCTTCGTTGAGGATCATGGTGCGCTTGTTCATGCATTGATAGGACTTGTGGCCTCGGCTGCCGCAAGTGAAACACTTGAAGGAACTTGTCTTGACGGTCTCATCGGTTGGAGTAGAAGATGAAGCACGTGGCTTGAAGTTGCTTGTAGTAGGAGGAAGACGACTTGAACTTGAGGAAGTTTTCTTGTAACTTGACTTGTCGTCGTTGCTTGGAGAAGGCTGTTGATGTAGATGTTGGAGGAGTTGATGAAGCTTGGATGTTGGAGAAGCCGTAGGTCTTGGATGAGTACTTGGCGTACTTGAAGTCATCTTGCACTTGACGTTCCGCCTTTGTAGCTTGATGCACGAGCTCAATGAGGTTGGAATAGGGTTGGAAGTCGGCAATCTTCTTGATGGGATGATTGAGACCATTCAAGAAACGTGCCATTGTTTGCTCATCATCTTCCGTGACATTGGCTCGAATCATGGCAATCTCCATTTCCTTGTAGTATTCTTCAACACTCTTTGTTCCTTGCTTGAGGAGTTGTAGCTTCTTGAAGAGATCGCGGTTGTAGTAGGTTGGCACAAAACATGCTCGCATGACATCCTTCGTTTGAGCCCAAGTGGTGATTGGAGGTTCACCTCTTGCTTGACGGCGCTCAAGGACTTGTTCCCACCATATGAGCACATAGTCTTGGAACTCTAGTGATGCCATTGCGATCTTCTTCTCTTCATCATAATTGTGCAAGCGAAAGATTTTGTCGACCTTCAATGCCCATGAGAGGTACTCTTCGGGATCGTTGCTTCCGTTGAACTTGGGCATTGTGAATTTGAGCTTGCCATAGCGTTGCTCTTCATTGTGTTGTTGGCGATGGTGATGATGACGCCCTTGACGTGGAGGGTAATCATCCTCATGTTGCTCTTGGCGTGGAGGAAGTCCATGGTCAACTTGTTCTTGTTGAGGTTGAAGTTGAGGTAGAGCTTGACGAGCTTGTGGAGGAGCTTGTGGAGCTTGACGTTCTTGTGGAGGAGCTTGTGGAGCTTGTCGTTGCACAGGCGGATGGTAGTTCCTCTCTTGGATTTCGTCTCGAAGAGCTTCCTCTTGATTGTGCCATTCGCGATTGCGGTTGGCGATGGCTCGACTTGATTCTCGAAGGGCACGTTCCGCCTCAAGAGCTTGTGCTTCTCGTTGTTGTTGTTGAAGACGTTGAGCCTCGGAGTCTTGTTGCGCTTGGTGTAGATGTGCTCGTTCTTGTTATTCTTGGCGACGAAGACGTTGTCGTTCTTGAGCTTGAGCAAACACTACTTGGTTTGATTGAGAACGAGGTACTTGCTCATCGACTTGCTCTTGTGAATGCTTGTCGTGTAGCGGGTTGCGAGATGCATGATGGTCTTGACGCGCGGCTCGTCGAAGAGTGTTCGATGACGGTGTACTTGAGTCGGAGAAGGTGTCGTCGGAGTGTCGACTCAAGTTGCTCTGGCTTGAGTATGACGATGTAGAATGAGGCCGGTTCACCAACAAGGCGCGGATCTCGTCCATTCTTGCATCGTTCTCTTGCTTGTGCGCGTCGAGCTTGTTGTCGAAGTAGTCTCTTGTACGTTGCTCGGAGAGTCGCAAGTCGGTGGCGAGGTTGTCGATGCGGTCGCTCATAGCTTGTTGCTCTTGGTGTAACGCCCTTTGAGCACCAAAGAGGTGGCTCTTTGTGACGAATGATGACATGTCGTCGTCTTGCTCGATGAAGAGTGGGTTGGTAGAAGTACTTGGCCTATCCATCATTGCAAGCAAAATATGAGTGGTAGAAGGAGAAGAACTAATACCAATGTACCTTTGACCGATGTTGAAAATGAATCAAGTTCACCCAAATGCGGACAATGAAATAGCACTTTTGGTATCAATTCTTGTCGGTTCTCACACCTACACAAGTAAAAGCTTTTGGTGGAGCTTGGTTAGGATGGTGGCACAAAATTTGATGCAATTGAAAGCGAGATTCAATAATGTTGGAAAAGATTCACAAATTTGTAAATGCAACAAGTAGACCAAGCTAGAATGGGTACACGGAAACACACACGCAAATAGATAAGTGGGATTGTGCAATACAAAAGTGAGCCAAAATGTGGAAACCACGAAAATGCTCTTGTTGCACAATACTACAGAGACACTAGCACGATTGCACAATAGGCGGATACGCAAACTTGTGCACAACCTACTAAGCAAAAATGCAACTATCTCTATCCCAAGTATGTTATATGTATGGTATTTCGGTGCAATGATCCAAGATGATCCAATATGACAATCTTAATGTATTATGATGCTATGGTTCTTGCTCATAAGCTCTTTGCTTATCTTTCCTCTTTGCTTAAAAGCTTGGGTGGCTCTTTCACTTTTGAGATCTTTTCTCATGCAATACTTCACGAACCAAGATAGCAATTGTGTACGCGATGACAACTTTGTGACACACAAGTGGATCCCAAGATATGCACCACTATGGTATGGTATGTATGTTATGGAGTATGATACCTAATGTGCACAAGTCACGTTGCCGGCAATACTCAATGGCTAGTCTCGATGGGTAAGCTACGCAAAATGAGGCAATGTGGGTTATCAATGCAATTGCAAGTTATGACAAAGATGTCATCGAAGTTACCGTCCTTGACAATGTTGAGTAGTCGATGGAGTTGAGCGGTGGTGATGATGACGTCGAACCGTACCTATATAGCCAAAACACAATAGGACACGGGAACCACAACTCAAATTTCAAAGACCAAAACGTATCAAAATCGACATAGGAGGTAGCGGTGAGCGGTGGTGGTGGTTGTGGAAAGTGTTGTGGGTATGCGGAAGAAGTCGTGGGCACGGTGGCAAAATTTGGCGAAGGTATGGTGAAATGGCCGCGGGGGTGGAGTTGTTGTCTTCCAGGGGCCGGATGTCCGGGCCAGGAGCCGGATGTCCGGGGCGCCGGATTTCCGGGGTACACGGGCCGGATGTCCGGGCTCTGGATCGGGGACGAACATGATGAACTCCACGGGGGAAAATGCAACTCCGGGGCAAAATTCGGACGAATTGGTGGATGGAAAAGGGTGGGGAGGGTGGGGAAAGCTAGATCCACACGCAGCAACACAAATCCATGGACCAAATCCAACAAAATTTCATCACACCAACAAATCACAAAAAAAAATTGGGGCTATTTTTGGTGGGGATTTTCGGATTTAGGATGAAAACAACAAAATCAAGCTAGAAAACACGGGGTAGGGGCTCCAAAAATGTGATCAACGTGGCTCTGATACCAAGATGATGTAGGGTGGAACCCTAGAACGTTGATCTTTCACGTTTGGAGGGGATCCTACGGGAGAACACGAAGAACGCGCGGAAATCACAAAGGGGAACACGGGGAAAACGAGAGAGAAACACTAAACCGACATAGAATCAATCACACGAGTGCTATATCATCACACACATAAGGTAGCACAAGGTTCAAGATCAACAAAGGAAAGGATACACCGGAACCGTTCTTCTCCGAGAGGAGGCCTTGATGTTCTTCCCTAGAAAGGGGTCTTGAATCCGCTTGGGGATCTTCTCCGAAGAGGCCATGAACTCCGAGGAGAAGTATCCAAGTGGATGAGCAAAGGCTCTCACACAAAATGAGCTAATCCAATGCTAACCCTAGAAAGAGGAAGGGGAAGGAGTATATATAGTCTAGGGGGGCGAAGAGGTACATGGGCTTCGGCCCTTCACTGTTCACACACAGGCGGAGCCGGATGTTCGGGCGTCGGGCCGGATGTCCGGGGCTTCCGGAGGCGCCGGATGTTCGGGCTGGAGGGTTGAACTTCTGTGGTTCCTGGTGCGAGGCGCCGGATTTCTGGGGCTTTGGCCGGATTTCCGGGCTGAGGCCGGATGTCCGGGCTGGACGCCGGATGTCCGGGCCCTAGAGACTTGGCAGACTTGGCTGTTGCTGATGGAGAAGCTCCAGGGGCCGGATGTCCGGGGCCTGGGCCAGATGTCCGGGGCCTGGAACGTGATCTTGTTCGTTTCAGCTGGTTCTCTTCATCCGCGGAGTGGGCAGCTTGTCCGTCTTCACATGCATCCTTGGGAGGTTCTTCTTGACACCTAATCATGCATAGTATATCGGCCTTAGGTAGTAGCCATGTCTCGAGAGGATCATATGAGATATCACTTAGGAGAGAAGTCACCTCGGTTTCGAGAGCTCTAGCACGTGCTCTAGTCATGGGTCCTCTTGAGGCTTGGTGAGACGATGGTAGGTCCATGGGGATGACCAAGGGATGCTCCGCATCAGAAACTATTATGGGATCAAATTTATATGTTGCATTGGTATGCTCGGCAACTATGCTTGAGATATGATTATACTTGTTGCTCTAGGATGAAGGCTCCACACCTTCCCTTTTCATGTAGATTTAATGATAATAAAACCTTGGCTTCTTATGCCAATGGTATATATGATTACTATGATGTGGAACAAATAGAAGAATTCGTTGCTTTTATGGGTGCTTATGAAATTGAATCTTTGTTTAAAGAGTGTGAAAATCTTGATGATGCTGTTTATAGACCTGAAAATTTTTCTATACTTAAATATTGCTATGAGAATTATGAATTCAGTTCCGATATTGATGAATTTATTGAGAGAGTCTCCGCTTTCCAAGAAGAGACTAATATTTTGCAGGAGTCTATGAAAGAAGGAATTGATGAAACTGTGAGCTCATTGGATGAAAAAGATGATGAGTAGAGCGAAGAACAAAAGGAGGAAGAGCGGATTAGCTACTCATTCCCACCTTCTAATGAGAGTAACTCTTCAACTCATACATTGTTTAATTTCCCTTCGTGCTTACCGAATGATGATTGCTATGATGATTGTTATGATCTCGTTGATTCTTTTGAAATAACCCTTTTTGATGAACATGATGCTTGCTATGCTTGTGGCCAAGATGCCAATATGAATTATGCTTATGGACATGAACTTTCTATAGTTCCTTACGTTAAACATGAAATTGTTGCTATTGCACCCACGCATGATAATCCTATTATCTTTTTGAATTCTCCCTACTTCACTATATCAGAGAAGTTTGCCCTTATTAAGGATTATATTGATGGGTTGCGTTTTACTACTACACATGATGATTTTGATAGATATAATATGCATGTGCTTGCTGCTCCTACTTGCAATTATTATGAGAGAGGAACTATATCTCCACCTCTCTATGTTTCCAATATGATAAAGTTGCAAGAAACTACTTATACTATGCATTGGCCTTTACTATGTGTACACGAATTGTTCTTTTATGACATGACAATGCATAGGAAGAGAGTTAGACTTTGTTGTTGCGTGATATATGTTACTTTGTGCTCACTACTAAATGCCAAATCATCATTGATTAAAATTGTCTTTGATATACTGTGGGATCCGGGTGGATCCATTACTTGAGCACTATATGCCTACCTTAATGGCTTTAAAGAAAGTGCTGCCAGGGAGACAACCCGGAAGTTTTAGAGAGTCATTTATTTATGTTGAGTGCTTTTATATAGTCTAAAAATATAAAAAATAAAAATAAAGATGGGAACCCAAAACTTTTCAAAAAGGAAAGTGAAAGTGAGAAAGACAAGCATTGTTGAAGTGGGGGAGCTTCTTGAACTTTGTTCATGCTCACGGAAACTTTGCGAATCTTGATTACAGAAACTTTTCAACTAAAATAATTATCCCCTTGTACAATTCCATTGTATTATAAAAATAATGTGCCAAGGTTTGCCTTTAGGATGTTTAGATTGCTTGTTGGTTTGTGCGGTGCAGGACATAAATTTTGGTTGTAGTGCGCGATTTTACATTTTTTACTGGAATGTCAAACGGTTCTGAAACTTTTTGCACTCTCTTTTTATACAATTTTTTTATTTTTCCTAAACTTTGTAGAATTTCTGCGGTACCAGAAGTATGGTGAATGTTCAGATTACTACAGATTTCCTGTTTAAGACATATTTTGTTTTTGATGCATAGTTTGCTTGTTTTGATGAAACTATCAATTTCTATTAGTGGATTAAGCCATGGAAAAGTTATATTATAGTAGCCACAGTGAGAAAACAAAATATGAATTGGTTTGCAACAGTACTTAGAGTAGTGATTTGCTTTATTATACTAACGGATCTTACCGAGTTTTCTGTTGAAGTTTTGTGTGGATGAAGTGTTCGAAGATCGAGGAGGTCTCGATATGAGGAAAAGGAGGAGACGCAAGAGCTCAAGCTTGGGGATGCCCAAGGCACCGCAAGTGAATATTCAAGGAGACTCAAGCGTCTAAGCTTGGGGATGCCTCGGAAGGCACCGCCTCTTTCTTCAACAAGTATCGGTATGTTTTCAGATTCGTTTCATTCATGTGTGCAAATCTTGGAGCACCTTTTGCATTTAGTTTTTCACTTTTCTTTTATGCACCATGCTGGTATGAGATAGTCCATGGTTGATTTATAGAATGCTATTTGCACTTCACTTATATCTTTTGAGTATGGCTTTATAGAAAGCTTCACGTGCTTCACTTATATCATTTGAAGTTTGGATTGCCTGTTTCTCTTCACATAGAAAACCGCCATTTGTAGAATGCTCTTTTGCTTCACTTATATTTGTTAGAGCGTGGCATATCTTTTGTAGAAAGAATTAAACTCTCTTGCTTCACTTATATCTAGATGACAAGAATTGGTCATTCACATGGTTAGTCATAAAATCCTACATAAAACTTGTAGATCACTGAATATGATATGTTTGATTCCTTGCAATAGTTTTGCGATATAGAGATGATAATATGTGGGAGGTACTAGTAAATGGTTGTGTTTAGTAAGAATGATGTTGTTAAGGTTTTTGATTCCCGACGCATGTATTGGAAATATGCCCTAGAGGCAATAATAAAATGGTTATTATTATATTTCTTTGTTCATGATAATTGTCTATTGTTCATGCTATAATTGTATTATCCGGAAATTGTAATACATGTGTGAATATATAGACCACAACAAGTCCCTAGTGAGCCTCTAGTTGACTAGCTTGTTGATCAACAGATAGTCATGGTTTCCTGACTATGGACATTGGATGTCATTGATAATGGGATCACATCATTAGGAGAATGATGTGATGGACAAGACCCAATCCTAAGCATAGCACAAAGATCGTGTAGTTCGTTTCGCTAGAGCTTTTCCAAATGTCAAGTATCATTTCCTTAGACCATGAGATTGTGCAACTCCCGGATACCGTAGGAATGCTTTGGGTGTGCCAAATGTCACAACGTAACTGGGTGACTATAAAGGTGCACTATGGGTATCTCCGAAAGTGTCTGTTGGGTTGGCACGAATCAAGACTGGGATTTGTCACTCCGTATGACGGAGAGGTATCTCTGGGCCCACTCGGTAATGCATCATCATAATGAGCTCAATGTGACCAAGTGTCTGGTCACGGGATCATGCATTACGGTACGAGTAAAGTGACTTGTCGGTAACGAGATTGAACGAGGTATTGGGATACCGACTATTGAGTCTCGGGCAAGTAACGTACCGATTGACAAAGGGAATTGTATACGGGATTGATTGAATCCTCGGCATCATGGTTCATCCGATGAGATCATCGAGGAGCATGTGGGAGCCAACATGGGTATCCAGATCCCGTTGTTGGTTATTGACCGGAGAGGCGTCTCGGTCATGTCTGCATGTCTCCCGAACCCGTAGGGTCTACACACTTAAGGTTCGGTGACGCTAGGGTTGTAGAGATATGAGTATGCAGTAACCCGAAAGTTGTTTGGAGTCCCAGATGAGATCCCGGATGTCACGAGGAGTTCCGGAATGGTCCGGAGGTGAAGAATTATATATAAGAAGTCAGGTTTCGGCCATCGGGAAAGTTTTGGGGGTCACCGGTATTGTACCGGGACCACCGGGAGGGTCCCGGAGGTCCACCGGGTGGGGCCACCTATCCCGGAGGGCCCCATGGGTTGAAGTGCGAGGGGAACCAGCCCCTTTGCCCCCCTGCGCCTAGGGTTGGAAACTCTAGGGGTGGGGGCGCATCCACCTGGTTTGGGGGGCAAGTTTCCCCCCTGGCCCCCGCCCCCTTGGAGATTGCATCTCCTAGGGCCGCCCCCCTTAGGGGGCCTATATAAAGAGTGGGGGAGGGAGGGAAGCCGCACCCCAAGTCTTGGCGCCTCCATCTCCCCTGCTACACCTCTCCCTCTCGCAGAAGCTCGGCGAAGCCCTGCCGTGATCGTGTTGCATCCACCACCACGTCGTCGTGCTGCTGGATCTTCATCAACCTCTCCTTCCCCCTTGCTGGATAAAGAAGGAGGAGACGTCTTCCAAACCGTATGTGTGTTGAACGTGGAGGTGCTGTCCGTTCGGCGCTAGGATCTCCAGTGATTTGGATCACGACAAGTACGACTCCCTCAACCCTGTTCTCTTGAACGCTTCCGCACGCGATCTACAAGGGTATGTAGATGCACTACCCTTTCGTTGCTAGATGACTCCATAGAATGATCATGGTGGACGTAAGAAATTTTTTATTTTATGCAACGTTCCCCTATAGTGGCATCATGAGCTAGGTCTATGCGTAGTTACTATGCACGAGTAGAACACAAAGCAGTTGTGGGCGTAGATGTTGCTAATTTTCTTGCCACTACTAGTCTTATCTTGCTTCGGCGGCATCATGGGATGAAGCGGTCCAGACCGACCTTACACGTACGCTTACGTGAGACAGGTTCCACCAACTGACATGCACTAGTTGCATAAGGTGGCTGGCGGGTGTCTGTCTCTCCCACTTTAGTTGGAGCGGATTCGATGAAAAGGGTCCTTATGAAGGGTAAATAGAAATTGGCATATCACGTTGTGGTTTTACGTAGGTAAGAAACGTTCTTGCTAGAACACCTATAGAAGCCACATAAAAACTTGCAACAACAATTAGAGGACGTCTAACTTGTTTTTGCAGCAAGTGTTTTGTGATGTGATATGGCCAAAGGATGTGATGAATGATATATGTGATGTATGAGATGATCATGTTCTTGTAATAGGAATCACGTCTTGCATGTCGATGAGTATGACAACCGGCAGGAGCCATAGGAGTTGTCTTTATTTTTTGTATGACCTATTGGGGAATGTAGCAGAAATTCAAAATTTTCCTACGTGTCACCAAGATCTATCTATGGAGAAACCAGCAACGCGGGGAAGGAGAGAGGATCTACATACCCTTGTAGATCGCTAAGCAGAAGCGTTCAAGAGAACGGGGTTGAAGGAGTCGTACTCGTCGTGATCCAAATCACCGGAGATCCTAGTGCCGAACGGACGGCACCTCCGCGTTCAACACACGTACAGCCCGGTGACGTCTCCCATGCCTTGATCCAGCAAGGAGAGAGGGAGAGGTTCAGGAAGACCCCGTCCAGCAGCAGCACAACGGCGTGGTGGTGATGGAGGAGCGTGGAAATCCTGTAGGGCTTCGCCAAGCACCGCGGGAGAGGAGGAGTACTTGGGAGAGGGGGAGGGCTGCGCCAGAACTTGGTTGCGGCTGCCCTCCCACCCTGCACATATATATAGGGGCAAGAGAGAGTGGGGCCAGCCCCCTCAGATCCAATCTGAGGAGGGGGAAGCGGCCAGGGGGTTGCCTTGCCCCCCAAGGCAAACCTGGGTCTGGTCCCCTCCCACACTTGGCCCATGCAGCCCCCTGGGGCCGTTGGCCCCACTTGGTGGACCCCCGGGACCCTCCCGATGGTCCCGGTACGTTACCGATAAAACCCAAAACCACATACTAACTTCCTTTATAACCCTAGCGTCATCGAACCTTAAGTGTGTAGACCCTACGGGTTCGGGAACCATGCAGACATGACCGAGACGTTCTCCGGTCAATAACCAACAGCGGGATCTGGATACCCATGTTGGCTCCCACATGTTCCATGATGATCTCATCGGATGAACCATGATGTCAAGGAATCAATCAATCCCGTATACAATTCCCTTTTTCTAGCGGTATTGTACTTGCCCGAGATTCGATCGTCGGTATGCCGATACCTTGTTCAATCTCGTTACCGGCAAGTCTCTTTACTCGTTCTGTAACACATCATCCCGTGATCAACCCCTTGGTCGCATTGTGCACATTATGATGATGTCCTACCGAGTGGGCCCAGAGATACCTCTCCGTTTACACGGAGTGACAAATCCCAGTCTCGATTTGTGCCAACCCAACAGACACTTTCAGAGATACCTGTAGTGCACCTTTATAGCCACCCAGTTATGTTGTGATGTTTGGTACACCCAAAGCATTCCTACGGTATTCGGGAGTTGCACAATCTCATGGTCTAAGGAAATGATACTTGACATTAGAAAAGCTTTAGCATACAAACTACACGATCTTTGTGCTAGGCTTAGGATTGGGTCTTGTCCATCACATCATTCTCCTAATGATGTGATCCCGTTATCAATGACATTAAATGTCCATGGTCAGGAAACCGTAACCATCTATTGATCAACGAGCAAGTCAACTTAGAGGCTTACTAGGGACATGTTGTTGTCTATGTACCCACACATGTATCTGAGTTTCCCATCAATACAATTATAGCATGGATAATAAACGATTATCATGAACAAGGAGATATAGTAATAATAACTAATTTATTATTGCCTCTAGGGCATATTTCCAACAGTCTCCCACTTGCACTAGAGTCAATAATCTAGTTCACATCGCCATGTGATTAACACTGATAGGTCACATCGCCATGTGACCAACATCCACAGAGTTTACTAGTTTCTAAACTAGTTCACATCACCATGTGATTAAGACTCAATGAGTTCTGGGGTTTGATCATGTTTTGCTTGTGAGAGAGGTTTTAGTCAATGGATCTATAGTATCCAGATCTTTATGTACTTCGCAATTCTCTATGTCATATTGTAAATGCTGCTTCCACGCTCCACTTGGAGTTATTCCAAATGGTTGCTCTACTATACGTATCCGGTTTGCTACTCAGAGTCATTCGAATAGGTGTTAAAGCTTGCATCGACGTAACCCTTTACGCCGAACTCTTTATCACCTCCATAATCGAGAAACATGTCCTTATTTACTCCAAGGACAAATTTTGACCGTTGTCCAATGATCCCCATTCCTGGATCATTCTTGTACCCCTTAACTGACTCATGGCAAGGCACACTTCCGTTCCGGTACACAGCATAGCATACTATAGAGCCTACGTCTGAAACATAGGGGACGACCTTAGTCCTTTGTCTCTCTTCTGTCGTGGTCGAGCTTTAACTCTTAACTTCATACCTTACAACTCAGGCAAGAACTCCTTCTTTGACTGATCCATCTTGAACACCTTCAAGATCATGTCAAGGTATGTGCTCATTTGAAAGTACTATTAAGCATTTTGATCTATCTTATAGATCTTGATGCTTATTGTTCAAGTAGCCTAATCCAGGTTTTCCATTGAAAAACACTTTTCAAATAACCCTATATGCTTTCCAGAAATTCTACATCATTTTTGATCAACAATATTTCAACAACATATACTCGTCATAAATTCTATAGTGCTCCCACTCACTTCTTTGGAAATACAAGTTTCTCATAAACTTTGTATAAACCCAAAATCTTTGATCATCTTATCAAAGTGCATATTCCAACTCCGAGATGCTTACTCCAGTCCATGGAAGGATCGCTGGAGCTAGCATACCTTTTAGCATCCTTAGGATCGACAAAACCTTTCTGATTGTATCACATACAACCTTTCCTTACGAAAACTGGTAAGGAAACTCGTTTTGACATCCATCTGTCAGATTTCATAATGCTAACATGATTCCGACGGACTTAAGCATTGCTACGGATGAGAAAATCTCATCGTAGTCAACTCCTTGAACTTGTGAAAAAACTCTTCGCCACAGGTCGAGCTTCATAGACGGTGACATTACTGTCCATGTCCGTCTTCTTCTTAAAGATCCATTTATCTCAATGACTTGCCGATCAACGGGCAAGTCCACCAAAGTCCATGCTTTGTTCTGATACATGGATCCTATCTCGGATTTCATGGCTTCTAACCATTTGTCGGAATTTGGGCCCACCATCGCTTCTCCATAGCTCGTAGGTTCATTGTTGTCTAGCAACATGACCTTCAAGACAGGATTACTGTACCACTCTGAAGCAGTATGCATCCTTGTCACCCTACGAGGTACGGTAGTGACTTGATCCAAAACTTCATGATCACTATCATAAGCTTCTACTTCAATTGGTGTAGGCGCCACAAGAACAACTTCTTGTGCCCTGCTACACACTTGTTGAAGTGACGGTTCAAAAACCTCATCAAGTCTCCACCATCCTCCCACTCAATTCTTTCGAGAGAAACTTTTCCTCGAGAAAGGACCCGTTTCTAGAAACAATTACTTTTGCTTCCGGATCTGAGATAGGAGGTATACCCAACCATTTTGGGTATCCTATGAAGATTTATTTATCCGTTTTGGGTTCGAGCTTATCACGATGAAACTTTTCACATAAGCGTTGCAGCCCAAAACTTTTAAGAAACGACAACTTAGGTTTCTCCAAACCATAGTTCAAATGGTGTCGTCTCAACAGAATTACGTGGTGCCCTATTAAAGTGAGTGCGGTTGTCTCTAATGCCTAACCCATGAACGATAGTGGTAATTCGATAAGAGACATCATGGTACGCACCATATCCAATAGGGTGCAACTATGATGTTCGGACACACCATCACACTATGGTGTTCCAGGCGGTATTAATTGTGAAACAATTTCCACAATGTCTTAATTGCGTGCCAAAGCTCGTAACTCAGATACTCATCTCTATGATCATATCATAGACATTTTATCCTCTTGTCACGATGATCTTCAACTTCACTCTGAAATTACTTGAACCATTCAATAATTCAGACTTGTGTTTCATTAAGTAAATATACTTAGTATCTACTTAAATCATCCATGAAGTAAGAACATAACGATATTCACTGCATGCCTCAGCACTCATTGGACTGCACACATCAAAATGTATTACTTCCAACAGGTTGCTTTCTTGTTCCATTTTACTGAAAACAAGGCTTTCAGTCATCTTGCCCATGTGGTATGATTTGCATGTCTCAAGTGATTCAAAATCAAGTGAGTCCAAACGGTCCATCTGCATGGAGTTTCTTCATGCGCACATACCAATAGACATGGTTCACATGTCTCAAACTTTTCAAAAACGAGTGAGTCCAAAGGTCCATCAACATGGAGCTTCTTCATGTGTTTTACACCAATATGACTTACATGGCAGTGCCACAAGTAAGTGGTACTATCATTACTATCTTATATCTTTTGGCATGAAAATGTGTATCACTACGATCGAGATTCAATAAACCATTCCTTTAGGTGCAAGACCATTGAAGGTATTATTCAAATAAATAGAGTAACCATTATTCTCCTTAAATGAATAACCGTATTGCGATAGACATAATCCAATCATGTCTATGCTCAACGCAAACACCAAATAACAATTATTTAGGTTTAACACCAATCTCATTTGCAGAGGGAGCGTACGATGCTTGATCACATCAACCTTGGAAACACTTCCAACACATATCGTCAGCTCACCTTTAGCTAGTCTCCGTTTATTCCGTAACCTTTTATTTCGAGTTACTAACACTTAGCAATCGAACCAGTATCTAATACCCTGGTGCTACTAGGAGTACTAGTAAAGTACACATTAACTTAATGTATATCCAATATACTTCTATCGACCTTGCCAGCCTTCTTATCTACCAAGTATCCAGGGTAATTCTGCTCCAGTGGCTGTTCCCCTTATTACAGAAGCACTTAGTCTCGGGTTTGGGTTCAACCTTGGGTTTCTTCACTAGAGCAGCAACTGATTTGCCGTTTCATGAAGTACCCCTTCTTGCCCTTGCCCTTCTTAAAACTAGTGGTTTCACTAACCATCAACAATTGATGCTCCTTCTTGATTTCTACATTCGCGGAGTCAAACATTGCGAATAGATCAAGGATCATTATATCTATCCCTGTTATGTTATAGTTCATCACGAAGCTCTAGTAGCTTGGTGGCAATGTCTTTGTAGAAACATCACTATCTCATCTGGAAGATCAACTCCCACTCGATTCAAGTGATTGTTGTACTCAGACAATCTGAGCACAAGCTCAAGATTGAGCTTTTCTCCCTTATTATGCAGGCTAAGAAAATCGTTGGAGGTTTTATACCTCTTGACGTGGGCACGAGCCTGAAATCCCAATTTCAGCCCTCGAAACATCTCATATGTTCTGCAACATTTCAAAAATGTCTTCAGTGCCTCAATTCTAAACTGTTTAACTGAACTATCACGTAGTTATCAAAACATGTATGTCCGATGTTCGCAACATCCACAGACGACGTTTGGGGTTCAACACACTGAGCGGTGCATTAAGGACATAAGCTTTCTACTGTCCGCATAATCGCTACTGTCAACTTTCCACTATATTTTCTCTAGGAACATATCTAAAACTGTAGAACTAAAGCGCGAGCTATGACATAATTTGCAAAGGGTTTTTGACTATGTTCAGGATAATTAAGTTCATCTTATGAACTCCCACTCAGATAGACATCCCTCTAGTCATCTAAGTGATTACATGATCTGAGTCAACTAGGCCGTGTCCAATCATCACGTGAGACGGACTAGTCATCATCGGTGAACATCTTCATGTTGATCGTATCCACCATACGATTCATGCTCGACCTTTCGGTCTCTTGTGTTCCGAGGCCATGTCTGTACATGCTAGGCTCGTCAAGTTAACCTAAGTGTTTCGCGTGTGTAAATCTGGCTTACACCTGTTGTATGTGAACGTAAGAATCTATCACACCCGATCATCACGTGGTGCTTCGAAATGACGAACTTTCGCAATGGTGCACAGTTAGGGGGAACACTTTCTTGAAATTTTAATGAGGGATCATCTTATTTACTACCGTCGTTCTAAGAAAATAAGATGCATAATCATGATAAACATCACATGCAATCAAATAGTGACATGATATGGCCAATATCATTTTGCTCCTTTTGATCTCCATCTTCGGGGCTCCATGATCATCATCGTCACCGGCATGATACCATGATCTCCATCATCGTGTCTTCATGAAGTTGTCTTGCCAACTATTACTTCTACTACTATGGCTACCGGTTAGCAATAAAGTAAAGTAATTATATGGCGTTGTATAATGACACGCAGGTCATACAATAAATAAAGACAACTCCTATGGCTCCTGCCGGTTGTCATACTCATCGACATGCAAGTCGTGATTCCTATTACAAGAACATGATCAATCTCATACATCACATATATTCATCACATTCTTCTTGGCCATATCACATCACATAGCATACCCTGCAAAAACAAGTTAGACATGCTCTAATTGTTGTTTGCATGTTTTACGTGGCTGCTATGGGTTTCTAGCAAGAACATTTCTTACCTACGCAAAACCACAACATGATATGCCAATTGCAATTTACCCGTCATAAGGATCCTTTTCATCGAATCTGTTCCGAGTAAAGTGGGAGAGGCTGGCACCCGCTAGCCACCTTATGCACCAAGTGCATGTCAGTCGGTGGAACCTGTCTCACGTAAGAGTATGTGTAAGGTCAGTCCGGGTCGCTTCATCCCACAATACCGTCGAAACAAGATTGGACTAGTAACGGTAAGCATATTGGACAAAATCAATGCCCACAACTACTTTGTGTTCTACTCGTGCAAAGAATCTACGCAATAGACCTAGCTCTGATACCACTGTTGGGGAACGTAGCAGAAATTCAAAATTTTCCTACGTGTCACCAAGATCTATCTATGGAGAAACCAACAACGAGGGGAAGGAGAGAGCATCTACATACCCTTGTAGATCGCTAAGAGGAAGCGTTCAAGACAACGGGGTTGAAGGAGTCGTACTCGTCGTGATCCAAATCACCGGAGATCCTAGTGCCGAGCGGACGGCACCTCCGCGTTCAACACACGTATAGCCCGGTGACGTCTCCCATGCCTTGATCCAGCAAGGAGAGAGGGAGAGGTTGAGAAAGACTCCGTCCTGCAGCAGCACAACAGCGTGGTGGTGATGGAGGAGCGTGGCAATCCTGCAGGGCTTCGCCAAGCACCGCGGGAGAGGAGGAGTACTTGGGAGAGGGGGAGTGCTGCGCCAGAACTTGGTTGCGGCTGCCCTCCCACCCCCCACATATATATAGGGGCAAGGGAGAGGGTGCCGGCCCCCTCAGATCCAATCTGAGGAGGGGGCGGAGGCCAGGGGGGTTGCCTTGCCCCCCAAGGCAAGGGGGCGCCCCCCTTTAGGGTTTCCCCCAAGCCCTAGGCGCCTTGGGCCTTGGTGGGGGGCGCACCAGCCCACCTGGGGCTGGTCCCCTCCCACACTTGGCCCATGCAGCCCCCTGGGGCCGGCGGCCCCACTTGGTGGACCCCCGGGACCCTCCCGGTGGTCCCGGTACGTTACCCATAAAACTCGAAACTTTTTCGGTGACCAAAACAGGACCTCCCATATATAAATCTTTACCTCCAGTCCATTCCAGAACTCCTCGTGACGTCCGGGATCTCATCCAGGACTCCTAACAACATTCGGTAACCACATACTAACTTCCTTTATAACCCTAGCGTCATTGAACCTTAAGTGTGTAGACCCTACGGGTTCGGGAACCATGCAGACATGACCGAGACGTTCTCCGGTCAATAACCAACAGCGGGATCTGGATACCCATGCTGGATCCCACATGTTCCACGATGATCTCATCGGATGAACCACGATGTCAAGGACTCAATCGATCCCGTATACAATTCCCTTTGTCTAGCGGTATTGTACTTGCCCGAGATTCGATCGTCGGTATACCGATACCTTGTTCAATCTCGTTACCGGCAAGTCTCTTTACTCGTTCCGTAAGACATCATCCCATGATCAACCCCTTGGTCACATTGTGCACATTATGATGATGTCCTACCGAGTGGGCCCAGAGATACCTCTTCGTTTACACGGAGTGACAAATCCCAGTCTCGATTTGTGCCAACCCAACAGACACTTTCGGAGATACCTGTAGTGCACCTTTATAGCCACCCAGTTACGTTGTGACGTTTGGTACACCCAAAGCATTCCTACGGTATCCAGGAGTTGCACAATCTCATGGTCTAAGGAAATGATACTTGACATTAGAAAAGCTTTAGCATACGAACTACACGATCTTTGTGCTAGGCTTAGGATTGGGTCTTGTCCATCACATCATTCTCCTAATGATGTGATCCCATTATCAACGACATTCAATGTCCATGGTCAGGAAACCGTAACCATCTATTGACCAACGAGCTAGTCAACTTAGAGGCTTACTAGGGACATGTTGTTGTCTATGTACCCACACATGTATCTGAGTTTCCCATCAATACAATTATAGCATGGATAATAAACGATTATCATGAACAAGGAAATATAGTAACAATAACTAATTTATTATTGCCTCTAGGGCATATTTCCAACATGACCTGCGTGTCATTGAAGAATGCCATGTAAATTACTTTACTTTATTGCTAAACGCGTTAGCCATAGAAGTAGAAGTAGTCGTTGGCGTGACAACTTCATGAAGACACGATGATAGAGATCATGATGATGGAGATCATGGTGTCATGCTGGTGACGAAGATGATCATGTCGCCCTGAAGATGGAGATGAAAGGAGCAATATGGTATTGGCCATATCATGTCACTATTTGATTGCATGTGATGTTTATCATGTTTTACATTTTTTTGCTTAGAAAGACGGTACCTTAAATAAGATGATCCCTCGAAATAATTTCAAGAAAAGTGTCCCCCCTAACTGTGCAACGTTGCGAAGGTTCGTTGTTTCGAAGCACCACGTGATGATCGGGTGTGATAGATCCTAACGTTCGAATACAACGGGTGTAAGCCAGATTTACACACGCAATACACTTAGGTTGACTTGACGAGCCTAGCATGTACAGACATGGCCTCGGAACACGGAAGACCGAAAGGTCGAGCATGAGTCGTATAGTAGATACGATCAACATGAAGATGTTCACCGATGTTAACTAGTCTGTCTCACGTGATGATCGGACACGGCCTAGTTGACTCGGATCATGTTTCACTTAGATGACTAGAGGGATGTCTGTCTAAGTGGGAGTTCATTGAATAATTTGATTATATGAACTTAATTATCATGAACTTAGTCTAAAACCTTTGCAAAATGTCTTGTAGATCAAATGGCCAACGCTCATGTCCACCTCAACTTCAACGCGTTCCTAGAGAAAACCAAGTTGAAAGATGATGGCAGCAACTATACGGACTGGGTCCAGAACCTGAGGATCATCCTCATAGCTGCCAAGAAAGATTATGTCCTAGAAGCGCCGCTAGGTGAAGCACCAATCCCAGAGAACCAAGACGTTATGAATGCTTGGCAGTCTCGTGCTGATGATTACTCCCTCGTTCAGTGCGGCATGCTTTACAACTTAGAACCGGGGCTCCAAAAGCGTTTTGAGCAACATGGAGCATACGAGATGTTCGAAGAGCTAAAAATGGTTTTCCAAGCTCATGCCCGGGTCGAGAGATATGAAGTCTCCGACAAGTTCTTCAGCTATAAGATGGAGGAAAATAGTTCTGTTAGTGAGCACATACTCAAGATGTCTGGGTTGCACAACCGCTTGACTCAGCTGGGAGTTAATCTCCCGGATGACGTGGTCATTGACAGAATCCTCCTGTCGCTCCCACCAAGCTACAAGAGCTTTGTGATGAACTTCAATATGCAGGGGATGGAAAAGACCATTCCTGAGGTATATTCAATGCTGAAATCAGCAGAGGTAGAGATCAAAAAGGAACATCAAGTGTTGATGGTGAATAAAACCACTAAGTTCAAGAAAGGCAAGGGTAAGAAGAACTTCAAGGAGGACGGCAAGGGAGTTGCCGCGCCCGGTAAGCCAGTTGCCGGGAAGAAGTCAAACAATGGACCCAAGCCTGAGACTGAGTGCTTTTATTGCAAGGGAAGTGGTCACTGGAAGCGGAACTGCCCCAAGTACTTAGCGGACAAGAAGGCCGGCAAAACCAAAGGTATATGTGATATACATGTAATTGATGTGTACCTTACCGGTGCTCGTAGTAGCTCCTGGGTATTTGATACCGGTGCGGTTGCTCATATTTGTAACTCAAAGCAGGAGCTGCGGAATAAGCGGAGACTGGCGAAGGACGAGGTGACGATGCACGTCGGGAATGGTTCCAAGGTCAATGTGATTGCCATCGACACGCTACCTCTACATTTACCTACGGGATTAGTTTTAAACCTCAATAATTGTTATTTAGTACCAGCTTTGAGCATGAACATTGTATCAGGATCTCGTTTAATTCGAGATGGCTACTCATTTAAATCCGAGAATAATGGTTGTTCTATTTATATGAGTGATATGTTTTATGGTCATGCCCCGCTGGTGAATGGTTTATTCTTAATGAATCTCGAGCGTAATGTTACACATATTCATAGTGTGAATACCAAAAGATGTAAAGTTGATAACGATAGTCCCACATACTTGTGGCACTGCCGCCTTGGTCACATTGGTGTCAAGCGCATGAAGAAGCTCCATGCTGATGGACTTTTAGAGTCTCTAGATTATGAATTGTTTGACACATGCGAGCCATGCCTCATGGGCAAAATGACCAAGACTCCGTTCTCCGGAACAATGGAGCGAGCAACCAACTTATTGGAAATCATACATACTGATGTGTGCGGTCCAATGAGCGTTGAGGCTCACGGAGGATATCGTTATGTTCTCACTCTCACTGATGACTTGAGTAGATATGGGTATGTCTACTTGATGAAACACAAGTCTGAGACCTTTGAAAAGTTCAAGGAATTCCAGAATGAGGTAGAGAATCAACGTGACCGAAAGATAAAGTTCTTACAATCAGATCGTGGGGGTGAATATTTAAGTCACGAATTTGGTACGCACTTAAGGAAATGTGGAATCGTTTCACAACTCACGCCGCCTGGAACACCTTAGCGAAATGGTGTGTTCGAACGTTGTAATCGCACTCTATTGGATATGGTGCGATCTATGATATCACTTACCAATTTACCTCTATCATTTTGGGGATACGCTCTAGAGATAGCTACATTCACTTTAAATAGGGCACCGTCTAAATCCGTTCAGATGACACCGTATGAATTATGGTTTGGGAAGAAACCTAAGCTGTCGTTTCTAAAAGTTTGGGGATGCGATGCTTATGTCAAGAAACTTCAACCTGAGAAGCTCGAACCCAAGTCGGAAAAATGCGTCTTCATAGGATACCCTAAGGAAACCATTGGGTATACCTTCTACTTAAGATCTGAGGGCAAAATCTTTGTTGCCAAGAATGGGTCCTTTCTGGAGAAGGAGTTTCTCTCGAAAGAATTAAGTGGGAGGAAAGTAGAGCTTGATGAAGTACTACCTCTTGAAATGGTAAGTAGCGCAACTCAGGAAGATGTTCCTGTGGTGCCTGCACCGACAAGAGAGGAGGTTAATGATGATGATCAAGATACTTCGGATCAAGCTCCTACTGAACTTCGAAGGTCTACAAGGACACGTTCCGCACCCGGCAACCCTGTCTTGGAAATCATGTTGTTGGACAACGGTGAACCTTTGAACTATGAAGAAGCGATGGCGGGCCCAGATTCCAACAAATGGCTTGAAGCCATGAAATCCGAGATAGGATCCATGTATGAAAACAAAGTATGGACTTTGACAGACTTGCCCGATGATCGGCGAGCAATAGAAAACAAATGGATCTTTAAGAAGAAGACGGACACGGATGGTAATATTACCGTATATAAAGCTCGACTTGTCGCTAAGGGTTATCGACAAGTTCAAGGGATTGACTACGATGAGACATTCTCTCCTGTAGCGAAGCTGAAGTCCGTCTGAATCATGTTAGCAATTGCCGCATACTATGATTATGAGATATGGCAAATGGACGTTAAAACGACATTCCTTAGTGGTCACCTTAAGGAAGAACTGTATATGATGCAGCCAGAAGGTTTTGTCGACCCTAAGAATGCTAACAAGGTATGCAAGCTCCAGCGCTCCATCTATGGGCTGGTGCAAGCATCTCGGAGTTGGAACATTCGCTTTAATGAGATGATTAAAGCGTTTGGGTTTATGCAGACTTATGGAGAAGCCTGCGTTTACAAGAAAGTGAGTGGGAGCTCTGTAGCATTTCTCATATTATATGTGGATGACATACTTTTGATGGGAAATGATATAGAACTTTTGGACATCATTAAGGCCTACTTGAATAAGTGTTTTTCAATGAAGGACCTTGGAGAAGCTGCTTACATATTAGGCATCAAGATCTATAGAGATAGATCAAGATGCCTCATAGGTCTTTCACAAAGCACATACCTTGATAAGATATTGAAGAATTTCAATATGGATCAGTCCAAGAAGGGGTTCTTGCCTATGTTGCAAGGTGTGAAATTGAGCTTGGCTCAATGCCCGACCACGGCAGAAGATAGAGAAAAGATGAGTGTCGTCCCCTATGCCTCAGCCATAGGGTCTATCGTGTATGCCATGACCTGTACCAGACCTGATATAAACCTTGCCGTAAGTTTGGTAGGAAGGTACCAAAGTAATCCCGGCATGGAACACTGGACAGCGGTCAAGAACATCCTTAAGTACCTGAAAAGGACTAAGGATATGTTTCTCGTATATGGAGGTGACGAAGAGCTCGTCGTAAAGGGTTACGTCGACGCTAGCTTCGACACAGATCTGGATGACTCTAAGTCACAAACCGGATACGTGTATATTTTGAATGGTGGGGCAGTAAGCTGGTGCAGTTGCAAGCAGAGCGTCGTGGCGGGATCTACATGTGAAGCGGAGTACATGGCAGCCTTGGAGGCAGCGCATGAAGCTATCTGGGTGAAGGAGTTCATCACCGACCTAGGAGTCATACCCAATGCGTCGGGGCCGATCACACTCTTCTGGGACAACACTGGAGCTATTGCACTTGCCAAGGAGCCCAGGTTTCATAAGAAGACCAGGCACATCAAGTGTCGCTTCAACTCCATCCGTGAAAATGTTCAAGATGGATACATAGATATTTGTAAAGTACATACGGACCTGAATGTAGCAGATCCGTTGACTAAACCTCTCCCTAGAGCAAAACATGATCAACACCAGAACGCAATGGGTGTTCGATACATCACAATGTAACTAGATTATTGACTCTAGTGCAAGTGGGAGACTGTTGGAAATATGCCCTAGAGGCAATAATAAAATGGTTATTATTATATTTCTTTGTTCATGATAATTGTCTATTGTTCATGCTATAATTGTATTATCCGGAAATCGTAATACATGTGTGACTATATAGACCACAACAAGTCCCTAGTGAGCCTCTATTTGACTAGCTCGTTGATCAACAGATAGTCATGGTTTCCTGACTATGGACATTGGATGTCATTGATAACGGGATCACATCATTAGGAGAATGATGTGATGGACAAGACCCAATCCTAAGCATAGCACAAAGATCGTGTAGTTCGTTTCGCTAGAGCTTTTCCAAATGTCAAGTATCATTTCCTTAGACCATGAGATTGTGCAACTCCCGGATACCGTAGGAGTGCTTTGGGTGTGCCAAACGTCACAACGTAACTGGGTGACTATAAAGGTGCACTACGGGTATCTCCGAAAGTGTTTGTTGGGTTGGCACGAATCGAGACTGGGATTTGTCACTCCGTATGACGGAGAGGTATCTCTGGGCCCACTCGGTAATGCATCATCATAATGAGCTCAATGTGACCAAGTGTCTGGTCACGGGATAATGCATTACGGTACGAGTAAAGTGACTTGCCGGTAACGAGATTGAACGAGGTATTGGGATACCGACGATCGAGTCTCGGGCAAGTAACGTACCGATTGACAAAGGGAATTGTATACGGGATTGATTGAATCCTCGACATCGTGGTTCATCTGATGAGATCATCGAGGAGCATGTGGGAGACAACATGGGTATCCAGATCCTGCTGTTGGTTATTGACCGGAGAGGCGTCTCGGTCATGTCTGCATGTCTCCCGAACCCGTAGGGTCTACACACTTAAGGTTCGGTGATGCTAGGGTTGTAGAGATATGAGTATGCAGTAACCCGAAAGTTGTTCGGAGTCCCAGATGAGATCCAGGACGTCACGAGGAGTTCCGGAATGATCCGAAGGTGAAGAATTATATATAGGAAGTCAGGTTTCGGCCATCCGGAAAGTTTTGGGGGTCACCGGTATTGTACCGGGACCACCGGAAGGGTCCCTGGGGTCCACCGGGTGGGGCCACCTATCCCGGAGGGCCCCATGGGCTGAAGTGGGAGGGGAACCAGCCCTTGGTGGGCTGGTGCGCCCCCCTTGGTCCCCCCTGCGCCTAGGGTTGGAAACCCTAGGGGTGGGGGCGCCTCCACCTGGCTTGGGGGGCAAGTTTCCCCCCTGGCTGCCGCCCCCTTAGAGATTGCATCTCCTAGGGCTGGCGCCCCCTAGGGGGCCTATATAAAGAGGGGGAGGGACGGCAGCCACACCCCAAGTCTTGGCGCCTCCCTCTCCCCTGCTACACCTCTCCCTCTCGCAGAAGCTCGGCGAAGCCCTGCCGTGATCGTGCTGCATCCACCACCACATCGTCGTGCTACTGGATCTTCATCAACCTCTCCTTACCCCTTGCTGGATCAAGAAGGAGGAGACGTCTTCCCAACCGTATGTGTGTTGAACGCGGAGGTGCCGTCCGTTTGGCGCTAGGATCTCCGGTGATTTGGATCACGACGAGTACGACTCCCTCAACCCTGTTCTCTTGAACGCTTCCGCACGCGATCTACAAGGGTATGTAGATGCACTCCTCTCTCATTGCTAGATGACTCCATAGATTGATCATGGTGAACATAGGAAATTTTTTATTTTATGCAACGTTCCCCTACAGCATGCACGTATGGTCTCCTAACTATGTAACCAAATTGGCGCGCATTGTATTTTGATCGTTCATCTTTGCGTGATGGTCGGGGGCGCGCGATGGTTAACTCCTACCAAGCTCCCCCCTATGAGCATGCGTAGTAGTACTTTGCTTCGAGGGCTAATAAACTTTTGCAATAAGTATATGAGTTCTTTATGACTAATGTGAGTCCATGGATTATACGCACTCTCACCCTTCCATCATTGCTAGCCTCTTCGGTACCGTGCATTGCCCTTTCTCACCTCGAGAGTTGGTGCAAACTTCGCCGGTGCATCCAAACCCCGTGATATGATACGCTCTATCACACATAAGCCTCCTTATATCTTCCTCAAAACAACCATTATACCTACCGATCATGGCATTTCCATAGCCATTCCGAGATATATTGCCATGCAACTTCCATCATCATCATATACATGACTTGAGCATTCATTGTCATATTGCTTTGCATGATCGTAAGATAGCTAGCATGATGTTTTCATGGCTTGTCCATTTTTCGATACATTTGCTATGCTAGATCATTGCACATCCCGGTACACCGCCGGAGGCATTCATATAGAGTCATATTTTTGTTCTAGTATCGAGTTGTAATATTGAGTTGTAAGTAAATAAAAGTGTGATGATCATCATTATTAGAGCAGAGGAAAGGATGATGGAGACTATGATTCCCCCACAAGTTGGGATGAGTCTCCGGACTTCATGAAAAATAAAAGAGGCCAAAGAAGCCCAAATAAAAAAGAGGCCAAAGAAGCCCACCAAAAAAATAAAATAAAAAATGAGAGAAAAAGAGAGAAGGGGAAATGTTACTATCCTTTTACCACACTTGTGCTTCAGAGTAGCACCATGTTCTTCATATAGAGAGTCTCCTATGCTTTCACTTTCATATACTAGTGGGAATTTTTCATTATAGAACTTGGCTTGTATATTCTGATGATGGGCTTCCTCAAATGACTGAGGTCTTCATGAGCAAGAAAGTTGGATGCACACCCACTTAGTTTTCAATTTGGCATTTCATACACTTATAGCTCTAGTGCATCCGTTGCATGGCAATCCCTACTCCTCGCATTGACATCAATTGATGGGCATCTCCATAGCCCGTTGATTAGCCGCGTTGATGTGAGACTTTCTCCCTTTTTTCTTGTCCACACAACATCCACCATCATACTCTATTCCACCTATGGTGCTATATCCATGGCTTGCGCTCATGTATTGCGTGAGGGTTGAAAAGGCTGAAGCGCATTAAAAAGTATGAACCAATTGCTTGGCTGACACCGGGATGAGCATGAGGGGTACCTTGTGTTAAGAAAAGGGAGCATACAAGACTATATGATTTTGTAGGGATAGCGTTCTTTAGCATTGATATTTTGAAAGACATGATTGCTTGTTGGGATGCCCGTATTATTATTGTTTTTATGTCAAAACATAGACTATTGCCTTGAATCACTCGTGTCTTAATATTCATGCCATGATTAGATTATGTGATCAACATTATGCTAGGTAGCATTCCACATAAAAAATTATCTTTTTATCATTTACCTACTCGAGGACGAGCAGGATTTAAGCTTAGGGATGCTAATACATCTCCATCATATCTATAATTTTTTATTGTTCCATGCCAATATTATTCAACTTTCATATACTTTTGGCAACTTTTTATACTATTTTTGGGACTAACATATTGATCCAGTGCCCAGTGTCGGTTCCTGTTTTTTGCATGTTTTATGTTTCGCAAAAAACCCATATCCAACGGAGTCAAAACGGGATAAAAACGGATGGAGAATATTTTTGGAATATTTATGATCTTTGGGAAGAAGAATCAACGTGAGACGGTGACCGAGGGGGCCATGAGGCAGGGGGGCGCCCCAGGGGGGTGGGCGCGCCACTGACCCTCGTGGGCACCCCGTAAGGCGGTTGCTGCTCTTCTTTTGCCGCAAGAAAGCTAATTTCCAGAAAAAAATCATGTTGAAGGTTTCAATCCAATCGGAGTTACGAATCTCCGGATATATAGGAAACGGTGATAGGGCAGAATCAGAAAAAACGCAGAAACAGAGAGAGATAGAGAGACAGATCCAATCTTGGAGGGGCTCTCGCCCCTCCCACACCATGGAGACCATGGACCAGAGGGGTAACCCTTCTCCCATCTAGGGATAAGGTCAAGGAAGAAGAAGAAGAAGAAGGGGGGCTCTCTCCCCCTCTCTCCCGGTGGCGCCGGAACGCCGCCGGGGCCATCATCATCACCGCGATCTACACCAACACCTCCGTCATCTTCACGAACATCTCCATCACCTTCCCCCATCTATCAACAACGGTCCACTCTCCCGCAACCCGATGTACCCTCTACTTGAACATGGTGCTTTATGCTTCATATTATTATCCAATGATGTGTTGCCATCCTATGATGTCTGACTAGATTTTCGTTGTCCTATCGTTATTGGTGAATTGCTATGATTGGTTTAATTTGCTTGTGGTTATGTTGTTGTCCTTTGGTGCCCATCATATGAGCGCGCGCGTGGATCACACCATAGGGTTAGTTGTATGTTGATAGGACTATGTATTGGAGGGCAAGAGTGACAGAAGGTTCAACCTAGCATAGAAATTGAAGCATACGGGATTGAAGGGGGACCAATATATCTTAATATTATAGTTGGGTTTTACCTTAATGAACGTTAGTAGTTGAAGATGCTTGCTAATAGTTCCAATCATAAGTGCATAGAATTCCAAGTCAGGGATGACATGCTAGCAGTAGCCTCTCCCACATAAAACTTGCTATCGGTCTGGTAAAGTTGTCAATTGCTTAGGGACAATTCTGCAACTCCTACCACCACTTTTCCACACTCGCTATATTTACTTTATTACTTCTTTATCTAAACAGCCCCTAGTTTATATTTACATGATATTTATATTCTTGCAAACCTATCCAACAACACCTACAAAGTACTTCTAGTTTCACACTTGTTTAAGGTAAAGCGAACGTTAAGCGTGCATAGAGTTGTATCGGTGGTCGATAGAACTTGAGGGGATATTTGTTCTACCTTTAGCTCCTCATTGGGTTCGACACTCTTACTTATCGAAAGAGGCTACAATTGATCCCCTATACTTGTGGGTTATCATTCCCCCACTGGAAGCCGACTTACTTACTTCGGCTCTGAGCCAGCTCAGTAGTCCGGGTGGCGAGCGTCCGGTTTTGCATGTTGTAGGTGGCCGCCCGCATGTTGTGGTAGTCCTACAACAGCATAAAGCATTTCAGCAAACAAAAAGAGTACCTTTGAGTTCCAACCGCCTGCTCAGCAGCCGGCTCGGAACTCGGGGGCTACACCCAGTGGGTGCGCTGGCGCGCCCCCACGGAAAATTACAAGACAAAAAATATAGCAAAGGCAAGGTGCGCATACCCGGACGTCTTCCCGCGCCGTCAGCATCTCCCCCTCGCCCTCAGGAGGGTGGCATTCTGGGCGAGGAACCTGTTCTCCATGTCCCGCACCACCAGGTTCAGGGTGGCTGGGTCAGGCCCTGCCTCCCAACCTGAAGGAGCGGCGCCCGTGGCCTCAGCATTGGCCCTCCGCGAGCTCGAGGCCGTGGCCTCCACCCGCCTCGGCTTCGAGGTCGCACGCGTCGCGCGCAGGCGTGCGGGACCGTGCGGCACCAAGGTTCGGCCCGCCGCCTGCCCAGCGCCGGCTGGTGGTGCCTCCGGCTGGCTAGGCTCGCCTCCTCCTTGTCCATCGGCATCCGGCACGCACTGGGTCTCCTCCACCTCATGGAAGATGGTGTTGGGGACCATCGACTCCAGCACGGACTGGTCAGCCCCAGTCACCCCAGGCGGCGGCCGGTTCTCTGCCATCTCCACCTCTGGTTGTTCGAGGGTGACGGTCTCCGGGACCTCGCTACCAGCCGGATCAGCTGTAACCTTGACGTCAGCCTCCGCCTGCGCCCTCGTCGCCGCCTCTGCCTCCACCCTCTTTGCGGCCTGGGCCTCCACATGCGCCGCCTCCTCCGCCTGGGCGTCGACCCGCGCCTTCTCCGCGGCCTCCTGCTCCTCGTGCGCTTCCCACGTGTTCCTCTCCTTCGCCGCCCGAAGGGCAGCAGCCGGATCCGGGCGCCGAGCATCTTCAGAGCCGCCCACTGGGTCCATCAGTGAGGCGTACGGAGCCCGCGTGGTGGCGATGGCCATCCTGCTCGGCAAGAGAGCAAAGATAAGAAGACACCCCAAGAAAGAAGAAAAAACATGAAGTCGGGGCGGCAAGAACGCTTACCTGGACGTATATGGCATGGGCTTGGGCCCCTTCCGGGCGGCAGCCACCTTCAGGACCTCTTGCCGCCTGGTGGCGTCCGCCTACTTGGCCTTATTGGCCGGGTTGCTGCCAAACCTCCCTGCAAGGCGGCGCTTCTGCCCGCCGGGTGCAGCAGCCGACCACGGCGTAGAAGGCCCGGCTCCAGTTTCCGCTCCTCCGCCAGGTCGGCGCCGCCCCTTGACGTCCTCGTCATCGTCCGGCCAGGACCAGATGTCGCCGATTCGTCCTCCTCGGCCACCCGAGGAGCCGCCTGCCCTAGCGCCGCCTTCTCCGGTGACCTCCTCCTCGCCACCTTCCTCCATGGCGGCCGCCCCCAGCTCGGGGTCGCCCACGTCACTGTCTGCATAGTCCGGCATCAACTCCCAGTCCGCAGTCAACAAGCCTTGGCCCGGGAAGCGCTGCCACAAGGTCGACTGGTCAGGACAAAAGAAAAAGAACAACATAAGAAGAGTAACCAAACCAGATACTTACCGCTGGAGGAGGGTTGGCCCGACTGTAGGGCTCCTTGCCAATGTGCCACTCCTTGTTGAGCTTGCAGTTGGAGAAGTAGTTCACATGGTGGACCCTTCCACCTCCGGCATTTCCTTGGTGGACATCCGACAGGGATCCCGGCGGCCGCTCATCTCACTGATGAGGTGCGGCCGGAGCTGGAGCGGCGACACCCGACGCATGACGAAGCCGGCCAACAGGTCGGCCGGCTTGAGCCCCTCCTGGTCCATCATCTCCTGCGGTTGGACGAGGATGCTAACGATGTGGGCCGGCACACGCTTGGGCGCCTGCTGCTGCCAGTTGTCCCACGGCTCAATAGGCGACCGGGGCACAAAGTTCGGCAGGTTGATGTAGTCGACCTGCTGGAGATTCCGGACATAAAAATAAGTCTGTTGCCAGAGCTTGGCAGACTCATGCAGATGGATGGCCTGGAAGTGCGGGCCGGTTCCTGAGCGCCTCACGGCGACACATGCTCCGCACTGGGCCAACTCGTTCTTCACCGCCGTGCCCAGCTTGAGGTAGAAGAATCTACCCCAAAGCTCGATTGTGGGCAAGATGCCTAAGTACCCCTCATAGAAGGTGGCGAAGGCCGCCATGAGCACCACCGTATTGGGAGTGAGGTGGTGCGGTTGCAGTCGGTAGAAGTCGAGGAAGGAACGAAAGAAACCGCTGGCTGGGAGCCCAAACCCGCGGAGAAAATGCGCGCGGAAGACGATGTACTCACCGGGCTTCGGCCGTGGCGAGATCTCCCACTCCGGTGGAATGCGCACACCCACGTTGTTGGTGTGGGGAAGCCACCGCGTCATGCGGAGGAAGTCTATGTGGTCTTCGTGGATGTTGGAGCCGAGCCAACCACTCTTCGCCATGGCTCAGAGATGGCGAGAAAGAGCTCGACAACAAGGACGACGGGCGGCGCGGTGACGACGCGCGGCAGCAGAGGTGCTACGGTGGTCGCGGCGGAGCCACTGCTTCGACAGAGCAGCGGCCGTGGCAAGGCGATGGCGACGGAGGAGCAACAGCAGAATTAGAACCTCGACGACTGTGGAGCAGCACAGCGACAGTAACGGCGAGAGGAAGAAGAGAGAGTGGGAGGGGGCACGCATGCATTCTGCCGCCCCTCCTTCCCCTGCCCCTCTTCATAGCCGTCTCGGCGAAGCTAAGGCGATGTGGGGGCATGGTATTAACTGCATCCCACGCACCGCATGCCCTCACGTATTCCACGTGGCAAAGGCGTAGTAAATGCGCCACGGAAGGGCAACCGCCCGCCTCGGCCACAGTGAATCCACGCGCGGGCCGAGGCCTTGTAGTGGTGGGCCCCAGCCTGCGGTGACGTCCCATCACGCGCGTGGGCTGGCAGGCTGATAGAGGCAGGGGCCCGATCTTTCATGAGATGATAACTATTGATTTGGTGGAGACAACTTTGACGATCCGACTACAAACGTGCAACGACGTTGCGCCTTAGCAATCACTAAACCAACTCCGAGAGGTTATTGACCACGCCGGAGCACGATCAACCTGACCACGAAGGTCTATTCCTACAAGCAATCGAAGAACAAGCAAGAATATGATTAAGCAATCTGAATATTGCGAATATGGATGAAGTATTGATAAAAGTGGGGTTTCATAAGCGGTCTTGGTCTGGCCATTGGACACAAACAAAGTACACGAAGTTGCAGCGATGGCTAACTTTTAACTAAATAAAACCCAAGTCTAAACGATGCCATAAGGGCTATATTTATAGGGGAAAAGAGAGGGGATTTCATCCACCCTTGGCAAGGTGGGACTAAAATACCTCCCAGTTCGTTTCCCCTACAATATGGACTCTAAAAACAGCATATGAAGTAGTATTTCAAAATTACATGGGCCTGGCCCAGAAATAAGGTGGCGCAACACCAATAATAAGCTATGGACAAAATTTAGAAAAGGCCATATTGTATATTTCGTCCATCTTCTTGTATGTCATCATGGTGGCTTCAAAGTCCGAAAATTTTCACTTGAACTTTCGTTCTTGTTCTCTTCACACGCACCTTCATCTCCGTGCTTGACCATACTCCAATGTTCATCCTTCTTGTCCGTGCTAGGCCCTTCAATTGTAAGCAACACAAACGTATCTATGTTAGGTAGCGTCATATTCTCATGAACACTAGAAACATTACCAAGAAACTAAAGTACCCGATAGTTGAATTGGCGTATGCGAGCTCTAGCAATTGTTCCAAGAGGTAAAACAGCAAGGGATATGGGTGTAACTGTGGTAGCCATGTCCTCATCATCCTCCCCTTCTTGAAAATAAAGCCGTCCTCGGCGTTGCTTAATCTGAAATGTGGCTAACAAAAGAGACAAGGTGTACACGTTGTATATGTATATGTCATCTATTTTTACTGATCTCAGTTGGGTCACATGTGACACAGTTATACAAGAGCACACTTCAAAAGTCGTGAAATATAAAGCCAATATATTATCACAATAAGTTAAAGGCATGAAAATATTGCAACTCAGTTTGCACATATAAATGAAGCTCTTATTCATAACAAAATATTGGCAATGCTCATCATTAAACCATCCCAACCTTGACAAAATATTGCAATGCTCATCATTAAACCATCCCAACCTTGATGAACCATCACCTAGATTAGAGGTCATTCAAAATGATTAAACATTGGCACAACTACTTTCAAACGTATTTAATCCAAATCTGATTTATTCATTGATTCACAGGTTCTTTCGCATCAATAGTTAATTCAACGGGTTCACTCCAAATTGTCTGATCACATGGCAAAGTCAAATCATGAACATAGTGCTCTAAAATAGCTGGTGTAATCAAAGTAGTGGATAGCTCATCGCATGGTTCATTTAAATTGACAAGGCATTCATCATACTCATGTGGAGGTGGAAGATCGGTACCTTTGTCATTACCTCTTATGATCACAAAGATGATGTAGGCACTCTAGGTGGCAACACGTCACATGGTGGAGGTGATGTAGTGCTCTCAACAATGGATGTTGTTGTCATAATACGCGTAGTGGTGGAAGGAACAATCGTCGCAACTCTTGGGATTTGCACCTTCTGGTGGTTTATCTTGTGAGCAACACGTCTTGTTATCTCCTGTTCAGCTTTGCAAGCAGGACGAAACAAACGGTCCATAGGATAACACTTTCCATGAATTAGTCTCTCCTGAATGTCACGGTTTAATCCTCCCCAAAATCTATCCATAAAATCTTCTTCACTTTCTTTTAAAGAGGAATGCAACACGGTAGTTTGTAAATCATCGTAATATTTCGTTACGGTGTCACTACCTTGTTTTAAATGTTGCAACTTTTTAATCATGTCACGAGTATAATAAGTGGGGACAAATGTATGTCGCATGGCAAGTTTCAAATCATCCCAAATAGTAGATATATAATTAGGGTGTAACAGGCAATATTCACTCCACCAAACTAAAGCATAACCAGTGAAAGAACCAACTGCAACCTTAACTTTTTTATGTTCATCAAAATTATGGAAAGCAAATATATTATTTATGTCGAACTCCCATTCAATATATAAAGCAGGTCTAAAACGGCCATTAAATGATGGTATAGGAACATTAACCTCATGTGCATTATGCACCTCTCTTGATCGTTGTGGAATTTGCATAGGTGGCACGTCTCCTGCGATCGTCAAAGCCCATGAATTGACTCTAGATCCTGTCATGATTACTAGAAACAAGAAACAAAATCCAAAAATAATGTTCCGATAACTACTAGGATGTGGTGGTAAAACGCTCACAGTAAAGCAAATATCAATGTCTTACAAGTTCTTACCATGCAGCAGGCGGTGATCGGCAACCAGCGGTGTCAAGTAACTCCAAAAGTTGGGTAAAGCGATTGCCAGACGAATGTATGGATACACGGTGTAGAAATATGTGGAGCTGGGTTGGCTTTATATATGTGGAAAAAAAAATGCTACAACCACGTTAATTAATGCAAGCTGAAAACTCGTTCAAAATAGTCGAGTGCTGGTCCTAAACTAGACTGTATTAGAGACGTGAGCCTAAGACACAGATGAATGCCCGACCGAAACCAAAATGAAAATACTGAGTGCTAGATGAAAAGAGGATATACAAACAAGTAGTGCTAGCAAGCCACTTAACTTTTTTTCTCCTTTTTACCTCACCACGATCCAAGTAGTAGCACTACTAGCCACGTGTTCTTTTTTTTGAAAGTCCACTCTCTAACCGAACAAAAATATCAGCACTATATTCCCTTCCAAACACCTACTCTTTTTTTTCTATCCAATATCCAACGTGGGCTCCAGCCAATACACATGTTGGTGCAAACCTCCTCGTACTAATCTTTTTTTTATTAGTCACAAGGGATGCACAACGAATAGCTACAATGATCACTTTCCTCACGTGAATCAATGGATGGGACCCACAGCCAGAATAACCGGGGAAATAAGATACCAGATATATCTCCACCGAAATTATGCGTTGCCTGAAATGTATCCACAATAGAAGGAAACCAGCGTGGAATTCCAAAGAGCGACACTTCCTCCTTTTTTCTCTGAAATATTCTTATATCTCTCCCGGATGCACACTTGCCAAAACAATTCTCCTTCTTTCCTTATTTATTAAATCTCTCTCTTTCTCTCTTCCCAACGGAAAATCCCACCACGTATGTTTTTTTTTCAAGGACAGGTTCAGACTTGGAAACCTCCAACAAAATCTTGTTTTTTCTTTGTTGATCAAACGAATCTGGACTTTATCACTTCAAAGAACCACAACCAACCTTGCTTTTTCTTTCAAGAGTCGGAACAAACATGCCTATAATTTCTCCTACAAGTTATCTGACCATGTATGCGGCCGGCAATTTTCTTTTTCTCCTCCAAACGAGCAAGGAAAATCTGATTTTCCTCCTTTCCTTTTAAATCTCTTTCCTTTTACCTCCTTTCTTTCCAATATCTCACGTTATTTCCTTCCGAACTCTACCAATTAAGTCTTGGCGGATGAGAGCTTGCCAAAACCGAATCTGGTAGTATTAGTACTCCTCACAGTTTCCAAAAAAGAAAATCAATCCCAACAAGGCAACAATCCTTTAGATCGTCCGGTCTCTTTTTATTCTGATTCTTTCCAAAGTCAAACAACACACGTGGGAAGGATCACGTCCCAGATCCCAACAGATCTGCCCTTTCCTTTCTTTGCCTTCAACGATTAGAAATCTTTCCAAGAACTACACTGCTATATTTATTTCTCAAATCTGCACAAGATTACCACATGATGCCTTTACTTGGAAACGAAATCTACTTTTTACTCCAACGTTGGCAGAGGACGGGGTGTCGACCTGTTGGCTAAGCAACTGAGGTTGCTGCCAGCCCACCCGAGTTCAAGTCCCGACTTGGACACGTGATGCTCGCGGAGTTTCTCCTATAAAAAATGCCAACGGGGTTAGCCCTTGGGTTGGTCTCATTTTTTTACTCCAACGTTGGCTGCTCCTTATCTTCTTTGATTTTTCTTCTCCTTCTCACTCTCCAACAAGAATCCAAACGTCCAATACTTGGAAACCGATCAGCACTTGCCTTTTCTTTTGTGGATGATCCCTTCTTTCCTTAAAACAAGCCACGTAATATTTCCAAACGAACTTGCCTTTTTTTGGGGCAACCAAATCTTGCCACGAATCTGGTAGTAGCTCAGCTTTCAACAAAAGCAATCCCAACAAGGCAACAACACTACCAAAAGATCTGACTAAAACCTTTAAATCGGACATGGAATAACTGTGCGTGGGCTCATATGCGCGCCATATCACATGCGTTCGTGAAGGCGTGGGGATGTGCGCTATTTTTTTTAGGAATGTGCGCTATTTCTTTATAAGTTGCGGTTTGGGCCACCGGAAAATGCATGGGTACGAGAATACGGTATGCGTCAGAGCTGTGCAGTGGGCCAGTCTATGGACGGATGTCCACCGGCGACGGACTGAGCCGTGGGCCAGAATCGCGTATCCATCTGATCCGTGGCTCAGAAAATTCACTTTCCGTCGAAGGACGGTAGACGCGCATTGACTGCAAGCCATGCGGCCCCTGACTCTTCTGCCCCAGAGCCGCAGGCATTTTCGTGAGGAAAAGAAGAGGCGACTGCCGCGCCATGGAGTTCCTCATGCAGCCGATCCGCAGGTGTGCCGCTTTGATGCGATTTTTTCTAGCATAGCGCCCGATTTGAAGTGTGTAGGTCAAACTGCTTAGTCCTCTCTGCTTTCAATGCCATGGATCCACTATGATTGAGGAGGTCGGGGAGAATCTGGTGCCGGAAGGTTCGTTGGCGGATCATACAAGGCGAACTGTGGTGGGGGTGACGATGCAGGAGGGCACGGTCTTGAGCGGCGACGAGCGGGTCTGCGGGGCGTCCGGAGCGGCGGCAATGAGCGGCCAAGGGCGAATCTGCAGCACTACGCAGGCGATGGCCATGAGCCGCGAATGTCTATTCTGCAGCGCGGCGCAGGCGGCAGTGGTGAGAAGGGACAGCTCGCCTCACACGTCTGAGCTGTCGACGGGGAAGATAACTCCCGAGGCTCTGCTTCGAATAAGAGGTGAGGGGAATGGAATGTAAATTTGAACACTGTTATTAATAAATACAGACTCTGTATCGATTTGAATTCTTGCTTGATTTTTTGCCGGTAGAAAATGATTATTACGAATTGGTGTTATTGCTGGTTGGTTTGTACTGTTACTTCAATCTATGAGCCCTGTAGCAATCCATCGTGTGCTGTGGATTACCGTGAAAGTATGACTGGTTATTGCTAGCTGCTCCTCTGAAGAATTTTAAGTATTGAATTTTCAGGCTGTGTATGGACATGCTTTGTTGCTTATGTTATTCCTGCTAGTAATCCATTGTTTAATGTATCAGTTACCGTAGTTTCAATTGCAAATTTGTGGTCAGTGAATTATAATGGTTGACACAACCATCTGATCCATTTTCAGGTTGCGGATTGGTGCCGCTGGCCCAACCAGGGCACCTTGGCCAACCTGTGTAGGCGCGTTTGAGAAGGCGGTGATGGTGTTCGTGGAAAAGCCGACCGAAAATGTTATCACTCCGGTGCTGGGTACTACCTTCGACTCACTGGGAGAAGCATACGATTTCTACAACTTATGTTCCTCGGAGAAGGGGTTTGGGATTAGATATAGAAAAGCCATGTGGAGAGAACGAAGTGCGTGCAGGAAATTGTGCGGATGCTTGGTAAGAAAAGCCATGTTCAATACTAATTTTTATGTTTGTAGGAGTTAATATAGATGAATGCTATGTGAAGCGACGATTTCTGAAGAGATTGTTTATGTTTACATGGGAAAGCTGGTGTTAAGAACACAAGGTCCTGTCGGTGTGAATGCCCAGCGCTGATAAGGGTGTTACGGACGAAGTACAATGGGTGGTATATCGCAGAGCATCGGGAGACTCATAACTGAACCATTCTCTTTCACATAATTTCAGCGAGACGATCCACTGGCTGTCTCACAAGCACACTGATGCGTACAGTACGAACCTAATAAAACAGTGTTGCAGAATAATGTCAAACTTGCAAAGGTGTATAACATAATAGGCAGTTTTATTAGATCGATGGAAAATGTGCCATTCATGAAGAGATCTTTGCGTAATCTGTGTGGCAAGATTTAGGGGCGAGTGTGAGCCTGGATACTCATTCAGGGGCGGTTCAGGTCAGTGCATGAAATAAATATGGGGACTGTTGACATCCTACAAATTGTAGGCAAATCATGTCAATGCTGACAATGTTGTGTCACTAACATGGGCAGAGGTTGGAGGGAGCTCAAGCCAAGGAGGGCGAGGTGTTCTTCGGCATGTTGAAGGTGCACATGTTTTAAAAAAATGAATAATTCATCAATGCCGGGTGTGGTGGGGATGGGAGTGTTTTCTCCTATGCTGGTGTAGTAGTTTCATTAAGTTTCCATGGCATAGCTTTGCATCAGCCATTTTCTTTTAATATATCAAGAAGAAGCTAGTGTTAATAAGAACGTCGTACATACATACAAATTTTTCCCGCTTGAGGTTATGATACTGAAGAGTGTACATTTCCCATAGTGACACAGATTTAACCTTATCGCCAAAGCAATCTCGAAGCCTGCTAGATGCAAGACCTGTGGCATTGAGGGCCACTGGCATAATAATTGTAATAAAGCAATGGAACTTAGGCTTGCAAGCGGAATATAGGTGTCGTTGCATTGAGAGCAACGGTTCAGCTAGGATCTGAACAACTCTTTTGTGTTATGTGTGCTGCTGTAGGCATAGACTAGAATTGTCGTTCCGTTTAGTGTTTGGTTGATCTTGTTTATGATTTGGTTTCAGGTTATGCCATGCTTTGGTTTACTGATGAATGTTGGTAATACCTGAGTAATGTGAACTTCTTCTTTTTTTGGAACAGAGTAATGTGAACTTTGGAATTGTGTTGGCCTTAACGCTCCTGCTTTAGATTCACCTGCCGCCTTGCTTCAGTCATTTCTGATTTTGGTTGATCCCTGCATAAGCTACTCGAATCTGCGGTGGCACGTGATGATCTCTGTTTTATTGGCCCAGGTGTTGCACTGCTTCAGTTGTTTCTGAATTTTAGTGGATGCCTGAATAATGAAAGTCGTCAAACTATGGCCTGCATCATGGTAGGTGCCTTATTTTTTTAGATATAACATGACTTATCATTTGGCATGCGGCTCCTCTAGAATGGTTATGATGCAAATAGTGCATAGGTTGTCAGATATGTCAATTTATTATCTGATGGTGGATGCCAAGTGTCCATCTGGATGCACTTCGAATGTTTCAATTTTGAACAGCAAGGGCGGGACACAGCTGCCACTAAGATCATAAAAGGAGGGCACGAGGTACCTGCCTGATAGCTTGTGGTTGATCTTGGAGTAGGAGTTGAAAACACAAACCTGGGATAGTTCCTTTGGCGTACAAAGAGATGAAAGCGTCAGGAAGCGATGGATATGATTCTATGTTGACAGGCCTGACGCTGTATGGAGGGCCGGCGACCAGCAATGAGGTGCGTACTCGAAGTTTTCTGAATTTCTCCTGTCCTTCCATTGTAAAATCCAAGCAGCATGGCTTCAGATTCCTGCTGGAGAGTGTTCGGAGGCAAGTGTCAACCAGGCCAAGCTGAAGAAGATAATGGGACAGGAGAATGAATCTTCGGGAGGAAGGATGGATCGCTTGGCCGCATTCTTATTTTTTTATTTAGGGGCGACTGTGGTGCACAATTAATGGGGCGGTTTGGACGGCCAGCAACCACCGTTTGGAAGGTAACGTCTGAGCCGTGGCCCAAGATGCAGCTGGTCGGCTGAGCCGCCTCGTGGGGGTAACGGCGGTCGCATTAAATGCGTCAGTTGCATGGGCCAGGGTCAGGAAAAAAGCCGCACATACATCTTGGAATACAGAGTAATACACGTGAGGTGATCCGAATCTAAACACTAGCTGAAGGCTGAGATATCGAGCTCATCTGAGCTCGAGCTCAGAATAGTACTTTTGCTTTAAATCCTCCTTCTCAAAGATAAAGCAACGTGGGAAACAATTCCCAAGCCCAACCGAGCTGCATCTTTTTTTGTCTAACTTCTCTCTACTTGCTGTTTGCTTTCGTTCCAAGGACACTACCAAAACGTGGCAACCAACAGCCAAATCAACACAATGAATTTCTTCTTTCTTCTTTCAATTATTTTTTCACACTCCAAGAAGAATCAAGCTCCAGCGAATGAATGATTATGGCGGCATATGACAATGGCGGATGGATGATGGTGATGGCGATGTCAATGAAGTGGATGATGGTGTATATGGATGCGGATGCGGCGTGAACAAAAACGTGACTAGAACTCGAAACTCTGAAAGTTTAGACACTAAGACCAGCAACGCAACACACGATGCAACGAAAAATTCAACAATGCAAAAACTAAGTGATAATAGCGAAATGCTTATACTGTCTGGGACACAGATGTACTAATCTAACTCTCTTTTTTATGGCTTTTTCTTTTGGACTCTAGGTATGAAGAACGGATGCAATCTAGACTAGTAAAAACTGAAAAATCTCACCGAGCAACCTGAAAACTGATACCACTTGATAGAGGCAGGGCCCGATCTTTCGATGAGATGATAACTATCGATTTGGTGGAGACGACTTTGACGATCCAACTACAAACGTGCAACGACATTGCGCCTTAGCAATTGCTAAACCAACTCCGAGAGGTTATTGACCACGCCGGAGCATGATCAGCCTGACCATGAAGGTCTATTCCTACAACCAATCGAAGAACAAGCAAGAATATGATTAAGCAATCTGAATATTGCGAATATGGATGAAGTATTGGTAAAAGTGGGGTTTCATAAGCGGTCTTGGTTTGGCCGTTGGACACAAAGGAAGTAGACGAAGTTGCAGCGATGGCTAACTTTTAACTAAATAAAACCCAAGTCTAAACGATGCCATAAGGGCTATATTTACAGGGGAAAAGAGAGGGGATTTCGTCGACCCTTGGCAAGGTGGGACTAAAATACCTCCCAGTTTGTTTCCCCTACAATATGGACTCTAAAAACAGCCTATGAAGTAGTATTTCAAAATTACATGGGCCTGGCCCAGAAATAAGGTGGCGCAACACTAATAATAAGCTATGGACAAAATTTAGAAAAGGCCATCTTGTATATTTCGTCCATCTTCTCGTATGTCATCATGGTGGCTTCAAAGTCCGGAAATCTCCACTTGAACCTTCGTTCTTGTTCTCTTCGCACGCACCTTCATCTCCGTGCTTGACCATACTCCAATGTTCATCCTTCTTTTCCGTGCTAGGCCCTTCAATTGTAAGCAACACAAACGTATCTATGTTAGGCAACATCATATTCTCATGAACACTAGAAACATTACCAAGAAACGTAAGTATCTGATAGTTGAATTGGCGTATGCGAGCTCTAGCAATTGTTCCAAGAGGTAAAACAGCAAGGGATATGGGTGTAACTGTGGTAGCCATGTCCTCATCACAGGCCGGCCTGGCCAGCGGGCGCCACGTGGCGTGCGTGTGGCGGCCGGCGCCTCCTCAGCTCCCGCTGTCGGTGTCAAAACCGGCGGATCTCGGGTAGGGGGTCCCGAACTGTGCGTCTAGGCGGATGATAATAGGAGACGAGGGACACGATGTTTTTACCCAGGTTCGGGCCCTCTTGATGGAGGTAAAACCCTACGTCCTGCTTGATTAATATTGATGATGTGGGTTACAAGAGTAGATCTACCACGAGATCAAGGAGGCTAAACCCTAGAAGCTAGCCTATGGTATGATTGTTGTTCGTCCTATGGACTAAAGCCATCCGGTTTATATAGACACCGGAGAGGGCTAGGGTTACATAGAGTCGGTTACAATGGTAGGAGATCTACATATCCGTATCGCCAAGCTTGCCTTCCACGCCAAGGAAAGTCCCATCCGGACACGGGACGAAGTCTTCAATCTTGTATCTTCATAGTCTTGGAGTCCGACCGATGATGATAGTTCGGCTATCCGGACACCCCCTAGTCTGGGACTCCCTCAGTAGCCCCCGAACCAGGCTTCAATAACGACGAATCTGGCGCGCATGTTGTCTTCGGCGTTTGCAAGGCGGGTTCTTCTTCATGCTCCATGTGTTTGCCGGATAGTGTCCGGTTGCTTCATAAATGCCGCGCTCCTTGGCTTCCGCGTCCAATAATGGTCTTCTTCCACGCGTCGCACGAATGCGAAAAGCCAGGGTATTTCTATGTTTTACCCCCTAGCTGCGCAAATAAGCTGCCTATAAGAGAGGCGAGGATCCAGATCCAAATCACATCATCCTCCTTTTGCAAGCACTCATCGAGGCGCATCTGACACCAAACCCATTCCAACATGGACAGTCGACGCGGCTCCTCTTGTCGCGCTCCCAGCCCTAAGCCAGGAGATTGGAGGAGATGCTCAGTCCCGCACAGTGAGTTAGTGACGCTCCAAGCAGAGGGATATCTTCCCCCGGCCTTCATGGTTCCGGTTCGAGCCGGACTGGCCACCCACAAAGGTGGGAAGCAGGCGGAGAGCGCCCCCAATCCCTCCAAAGGAGAGCGGGTGTGCTTCTTCTCCTACTTAATAAGGGGACTCGGATTTCCTATACATCCGTTTCTCCGGGGGCTCCTGGAGTTCTACGGACTCCAGCTTCATCACCTCACACCTACCTCCATTGTGCACATCGCGGGCTTCGTAGCTCTGTGTGAGCTGTTCTTAGGCATTGAGCCCCATTTTGCGATGTGGAAGAGGCTGTTTTGCCTCGTACCCCGCTCTCACGAGGGGTCGATATATCAAGTGGGCAGAGCCAAAATATGGCGCATCGCCGGGACCGGATACCTGTCCGGGACCCTGAAGAAGACGTCCGAAGATTGGCCTTCGGAGTGGTTTTATATGGAGGATGCTCCGCTGCCAGATCCAGTCCGGATCGGCCTTCCGGAGTTCAGCAACGCTCCCCTGAAAAACGCCTAAGTTGGCGCCCACGGAGCCCTTGACGAGAAGATGATAGTAGCGTCCATTACTTGATGGGCCGGATACGGCTGCTAGCCCATTTCGGATTAACCATGATCGGAGTCATGGCCACATGCATTATGCGTGGGGTGCAGCCGCTCCAATATAGGGGCCACCCCATGTGGGACTTCAACGGAGACGACGACGCCACCCGTCACGGCCGCAAGGGACCTGGCTCGGCCGACGATCTGGTGAAGATCCTGTCCGGCTTGTACAAGGGGGAGAAGGAGGACTTCCTCCGCATGAATCCTCTGAACGGATTTTCCATGAACAACCCTCGGAGCTGGGTAAGCGGTTGCATGCATATCTGAACCGTGCCTTTAAAGGCAATTGTCTTATTGTATGATTTTGACACAGGAACTGCGTCGGGATGTGGAGGGCATAAAAAGCCCAGCCCCACAACCCGAAGACCCAGAAAGGTCCCTTAATCCAGCCTCCGAAGAGGATCCGGACTTAGCGGTGGAACTGATCGACGGGGTGTACCACCAGCTCAGCATAGATAATGCTTCAGTCGCCATTATGGCTGACTACCCCGGTCTGTGTCCGGCTTCCCCGGTGAGTACGGCCGAAGTCCTGGCGCCGTTACTTCTTTAATGTTTAGTTCTGACCACCGTGCACCAATGGTGTTCGAGAGGAAGCACCTTTACAGCAGGAAGTCGAGCCCGCGGCGACTGGCCAACAAGGGTTAGTCCAGCCCAGCAGGCGGAAGAGGAGTGCGACGCGAACTGAAACGTCGCTGCAACGGTACGGAGCACCGCTATTTTTTAAGGGAAGGATTCCCAGGAGGTATATTCATGCTCATAACTTTTCCAGAAAGAGCGCTCGCCGGACAGTGTCCGGAGAGGTTGCCAATCAAGCCTCCGCTAGCCATGCTCCAACGCATGGCCCGAAAGGGGAGGCGAATACAAGGCATGAGTCGGACGCTCCTCCGACGGAGGATGCCGACAGGATGTCCGCCACCCGGTCTGAGGTGGAGAGTGCCATGAATCACATGCGTCGCCGGACAATTCTTCGTGACGCGTGTTTCTCCCAGGAGGCGTTAAATGCCTTTGATGCGGGAAATGCGCACCTCCGTGCCGCTCAAGATGGGTTAACCAGAGCCACGGAGCAGTATGTGAAAGACATACGTGTAAGTAATTTTAATAGTTATATATGCCAGTAGCCCCCGAGACTTAAAATGGTTAAAATAACTGATTTAAGGATCAATTTTTATGCAGGATCTTACGGAGAAGAATACCCATCTGTCCCAGGAGCTCCAAGAGTGCAAGGCCCAACTTGAGGCCGCACTGGCCACCACAGGGGGAGCCACAGAGACCCCCACTGGTAAGACGTACTTTGAAAAGATAATTAATTAACAAAGTGCGGCGTGAATCTGACAATAATATTGCAGAGGGCGCCGGACTAGATCCGGACAAGCAACAGCTACTGCGTCAGCTAAAGGCTGGCGAGAGGGTGCTTATGAAGGTGCAGCAGGAGAGAAACAAGCTCCAAGATGCCCACACCCAGCTAGGAGAAGAGCTGAAAGGTGTTCGGGCCCAGCTGTCTGGCTCCTTGAAGGAGAATCAGCGACTTCGTCGCGGCATTTATAGTAAGTGCTTGAGCAAATTCCTTTGAAAAGAAGAATTCGGCGAGGAAGTCGTTTGACAGAAATATGTCTTTAGGTGTTCTCACAGGTCGCCCTGCGGAGGAAATGCCTGGGTCAACAGGTGACCAACTTCCCGAGCTGGCGCAATTGTTCGAACGTGTTCGGCAGGCGATGAGTGGCGTCGTTCAGGCTTTATGGCCATCCGTCTCTCTATCCGAGGGCCTTGGTGAGCTTGCTGAGAAGCTCCAGGGAGCACGACGACGCCTCCGTTTGTGAAAGATATCGGCCTGCCGTCAAGGCGCCAGGGAGGCCTGGGCCATGGTGAAGACGCGCTACCCGAAGGCTGACCCAAACCACATGGCCGAGGTCGGACCTGTGGGGCCTGATGGGAAGGAGATCCCTGTGAGCTTGATGTATGGCCAAGTAGAACTGGCCGCAAAATATTCCCAACAGGACTGTAAATTAGACAGCCTGTTAGATGGGATTGAGGAGTACAATCAGTCGGTTTGACGATGTAATTTGAAATGACATGTAAGATGCCTTCTAGCCGGATTGTAGATCGTTTGTCTTTGCGGACCGTTTCGCTTCAACCTCGGGACCCAACAGTCCGGAGTGTGTCCGAATACCCCTACGGTTATAAAAGAACCGGGGCATGCATGGAGACAAGGTGTCGGGGTCATAATTGCTTTATCAAACAAGTGCCCAACTAGTTATGTTATATTACATGGTTAGTAAGAAACATCTTCCAGGGAGAATAGTTCCATTAAGGGTTCCTTTCCCTGGGAGGCATGCCCTAAGGTGCAATGCCGGACTGCGAAAATAGCAGAAAAAGCATCTGGGGGCTTATAAATAAGTAAGTAATAAATCATTTTTCAATTCACCGACCGATATTCTCTTAAGAACGCTAGCTTTCGGCTTCACCCAGTCTGAGGTACACATCCGGCTGACCCGGCAGTAACAATCGCAGAGGTGCTCCCTTTACCTCCTAGCCAAACAATCGGGAACGTAGGGGTAAGCACAGGAGCCAGGCAACCCAGCTTGGCCAAAACTTAAGTCATATCGATGCATATAATGGTGAATAAAAGGTACATGCAGAAGTATGACACATGTATTGGGCGTGAAGCCCATATTAATAAGCTTCTAGTAAAGAAGCCCCCAGGTATAATGAGTGCTAGGAGCACATCAAGTGTGTGCGAACAAAGCGCAAATCAGCCTATAAAAGGTATTGAAAAAAAAAGTGGGAAGAAGGAGGGGGGCAAGAGACAGTAAAAAATATAAAAAGGTGGACGGGGGAGTGAGACGAACTCTGAGTGCGGTGTTTAGGCGTAGAATCTTCGGAGACGGGCTGCGTTCCATGGGTTCGGCTCGAGTCGGTTGTCAGATGCTTTACGTAGACGGTACGCTCCGCCGGTCAGGACTTGGTCGATGATGAAGGGACCTTCCCACTTGGGCTTAAGTTTGTCCTTTTTCTTGTCCGGCAGGCGTAGAACGAGTTCGTCGACATTGTAAGTTTTGGCCTGTACTTTTCTGCTTTGATATCTTCGAGCCTGCTGCTGATAGAATGCGGAACAAGCCTTTGCCACGTCCCGCTCCTCCTCTAAGGCGTCCAAACTGTCCTGCCGATCCAACTCGGCTTCTCTTTCTTCGTACATGCGCACACGAGGTGAGTCATGAATTATATCGCAAGGTAGAACTGCCTCTGCGCCATACACCATGAAAAATGGTGTGAATCCAGTAGTTCGGTTTGGCGTGGTCCGCAGCCCACAGAGTACGGAGTCGAGCTCCTCTACCCAGTGCGTGTTAGATTCCTTGAGGGACTGCACTAGTCTGGGTTTGATGCCGCTCATGATTAGACCATTTGCTCGCTTGACTTGACCGTTAGTTTGGGGGTGATAGACTGAAGCGTAATTGATCTTGATGCCCATGTTTTTGCACCAGAGTTTAACCTCGTCGGCAGTGAAGTTCGTGCCGTTATCAGTGATGATGTTGTGGGGGACGCCAAAACGGTGTACTACCCCGGGTAGGAAGTCTATCACCGGTCCGGATTCTGCCGTTTTAACCGGCTTGGCCTCAATCCATTTGGTGAATTTGTCCACCATGACCAATAAGTATTTGTGCTTGTGGGTTCCCCCTTTAAGGGGTCCAACCATGTTAAGCCCCCAGACCGCGAACGGCCAGGTAATGGGTATAGTTTTGAGGGCGATGGGTGGCATGTGGCTCTGATTAGCAAAGAGTTGGCAACCGACGCATCGTTGGACTAAGTCCTGAGCATCTGCCCGGGCTGTCGGCTAATAAAATTCTGTACGGAAGGCCTTGCCTACGAGCGCCCGGGCCGCAGCATGGTGCCCGCCGAGTCCGGCGTGAATTTCAGCCAGGAGATTCTGCCCCTCCTCTTCGGAGATACACCTTTGAAGGACTCCGGTTGTGCTTTTCTTATAAAGTTCTCCCTCATGGACCTTGTAGGCTTTAGATCGCCGAACTATGCAGCGGGCTTCATTTTGGTCTTCGGGAAGTTCCTGCCGAATTAAGTAGGCTAGGAATAGTTCTGTCCATGGGGCAATTACTGCCATTATTTTGTGAGCTGAAGGTGTTATTTCGTTGGCTGAGCCGCCGATTGTGTCAGAATGGTCTGAGTTCGGTGATGCAGCTGGCTCCGGATTGTTATTTCCGAACTCCTCTTCCCATAGCACGGATGGCTTGAAGAGCCGTTCCAGGAAGATGTTTGGAGGGACGGCGTCTCGTTTCGGGCCGATGCGTGCTAACACGTCTGCTGCCTGGTTATTATCCCGGGCTACATGGTGGAATTCGAGTCCTTCGAACCGAGCTGACATTTTTAGGACAGCGTTGCGGTAAGCTGCCATTTTTGGATCTTTGGCATCAAAGTCTCCATTTACTTGGGATATTGCGAGGTTTGAATCCCCGCGCACCTCTAGGCGTTGAATGCCCATGGAGATTGCCATCCGGAGGCCATGTAGAAGGGCCTCGTATTCGGCTGCGTTATTGGAGTCCATGTACATTATTTGAAGTACGTATTGGATTGTGTCTCCAGTTGGGGACGTCAGGACGACGCCAACCCCCAAGCCAGCCAACATTTTGGATCCGTCGAAATGCATGACCCAATTGGAGTATGCGTCGTACTCTTTAGGGAGTTCGGCTTCGGTCCATTCGGCGACGAAGTCGGCCAGAACCTGCGACTTTATAGCTCGCCGTGGTTTATAGGTTATGTCAAATGGTAAGAGCTCAATAGCCCATTTTGCAATCCTGCCCGTTGCGTCGCGATTGTTTATAATATCGTTGAGAGGTACTTCGGAGGCCACCGTTATGGAACACTCTTGAAAGTAGTGTCGCAGCTTCCGGGATGCCATGAACACCGCATATGCTATCTTTTGATAATGTGGGTACCGGGACTTGCATGGAGTTAGAACAGTGGATACGTAGTACACTGGTTTTTGAAGAGGGAATCTGTGCCCTTCTGTCTCTCGCTCGACGACGAGTACCGCGCTGACAACTTGATGTGTTGCTGCGATATATAATAACATAGGTTCGCCCAGGTTGGGCGCGGCCAGGACCGGATTTGTTGCCAGTATGGCCTTTATTTCTTCGGGTCCGGCTGTGGCAGCATCCGTCCATTCGAAATGTTCGATGCGCCGGAGGAGGCGGTAGAGGCGGCTGTGGAAAGCAGAATGGCCCATATGGAGTAATGAATGCCGTTGCGGCCTGGTCTTTCTCCGCCATCTTGATTTGATGGTATCCGGAGTATGCATCGAGGAAGCACAATGAATGTGCCCTGCGGTAGCATCGATGATTTGGTCGATGCGAGGGAGGGGGAAAGGGTCCTTTGGACAGGCCTTGTTAAGGTCTTTAAAATCAACGCAGAGGCGCCAGGATTTGTCCTTTTTTGGTACCATTACTAGATTGGCTAGCCAGTCCGGATGTTTTATATCTCTGATGAATCCGGCTTCTAAGAGTTTGGCTAGCTCTTCTCCCATTGCATGTCTTTTGGGTTCAGAAAATCGCCGAAGAGCTTGTTTGACCGGCTTGAATCCTTTTAGGATGTTTAGGCTGTGCTCTGCCAGCCTGCGTGGGATTCCTGGCATGTCTGAAGGATGCCAGGCAAAAATGTCCCAATTTTCCCGAAGGAATTCTCGTAGTGCGGCTTCGACATCAGGACTTAATTGTGCCCCAATGGAGGCCGTCTTTGTGGGGTCCGTTGGATGGACCTGAAATTTGACTATCTCGTCTGCTGGTTTAAATGAGGTGGACTTGGACCTCTTATCGAGTATCACATCGTCCCTATCCACCGTGGAGCGCAGCGTGGTTAGTTCCTCTGCCGCTAGGGCTTCGGACAATGCTTCTAGGGCCAGTGCGGCTGTCTTATTTTCAGCGCGGAGTGCTGTATCTGGATCACTGGTAAGATTGATTATCCCATTGGGTCCGGGCATTTTGAGCTTCATGTACCCGTAGTGGCGTATAGCTTGGAAGATTGTGAATGCCGCTCGCCCTAACAAAGCGTGATATCCGCTGCCGAATGGGGCCACTTGGAACGTGACCTACTCGGACCTGTAATTGTCCGGTGAGCCGAACACTACGTCTAGTGTGATTTTTCCTGTGCAGCGTACTTCTCGACTAGGGATTATCCCTCTGAAGGTTGTGCTGCTTCGCTCGATGCGGCTCCAGTCAATATCTATTTTTTGAAGGGTTTCCTCGTAGATGAGGTTTAATCCGCTGCCGCCATCCATACCTTGGTAAGGCGAAAGCCGTCCACTATCGGACTGAGGACCAATGCGGCTGGTGCTCTAGCTGTTCGGAATTTAGGTTCGTCGCTGGCGTTGAAGGTGATAGCCGTGTCACTCCATGGATTTGCTGTTGCTACTTGGTAGACTTCGGCGAGGCCGCAGATTGTTCGTTTTCGCATGTTATTTGATGCGAAAGTCTCGAAGACTGTTAATACCATACCGGTACTGCTGGGCTGTTTGCCCGGGTCTAAAAAGCCTTCGCCACTTTTGGCCACCTGCCGTAGTATCCAACATGCTCGAAGGGTGTGTGTTGGAGTGGCGCCCTCCGTACTGTGGATTTTGCAGGGTCCGTTGAGCCAGCCCTCCAGTACGGTTTCATGCCCTTTAGGGGGTCTTTGCTTTTTGGTTTTTAACCCAGGTGCTTGAGTATGGCGCACCCTTTTACTTCGGACTAGGGTTGTGGTCAAGGCCGGACTGTCCCAAAACCTAGTTTCGGTGTTCCTGGCACTCTCTACCGCACAGTATTTTTGTACGATAGTCGCTAGGTCGATGAAGCGTGTAACTTCGCGACGACTTATGGCGTTCATGATTCCCTTGTCCGTGCAATTGTTGCAGAAAATTGAAATCGCGCTTTCTTCGCAGCAGTCCTTTATCCTGTTCATAACCAGGAGGAATCTGGCCCAGTAATGATGTACTGTTTCATCGGGCTCTTGCCGTATTCGAGATAGATCGCTTATGTTTGGGTGGGCGGGTGGAATCAAGTTCGGAACCCCGCCCGATCTGAGGCTCAAAGGCCAAGAAGTTTCCGGATTTGGAAGCTTGACTTGCTGGATGCTTTCCAACGAATCTAGTCCGATGCCTGACTCTAAGTTCAGTATTTGATTAGCGTCCGTACCTTCGCGGGAATCCGGCTTGGAGGGATCGGGAATCCGGACATAGTTGGTTTTCAACGTAGAAGAAGGGTTGCCGCATTGTTCCTCTACCACGACAACGTGGTGGGTGGCCTAAGGAGAGTTAATCTCTCTCAGATCGGGTTTAAGCCCAATCTGATCGTAGTCTGTAGCGACTCCCAGGGCGGCGATGCGATCCAAGAGCTCGTTTACAGAGGAGATCTCAATCAGATCTAACTGCTCGGCGAATTCCGGGCTGACGTGAAGATCGCTTTTGATGACCTGAGAGGTCATCGTCGGAGCGGTGGCCGAACAGGCGGTCATAAGAAAACCACCTAGCCGGACAGTTTGGCCGGCGGCCAAAGCTCTCTTGACGACGGTGCCATCTTTAAAGACGGGAGAAGGCATCCTTCCTGATCGCAACGGCACAGAGGAACTCTCAATGAAAGCACCAATGTCGGTGTCAAAACTGGCGGATCTCGGGTAGGGGGTCCCGAACTGTGCGTCTAGGCGGATGGTAACAGGAGACGAGGGACACGATGTTTTTACCCAGGTTCGGGCCCTCTTGATGGAGGTAAAACCCTACGTCCTGCTTGATTAATATTGATGATGTGGGTTACAAGAGTAGATCTACCACGAGATCAAGGAGGCTAAACCCTAGAAGCTAGCCTATGGTATGATTGTTGTTCGTCCTATGGACTAAAGCCATCCGGTTTATATAGACACCGGAGAGGGCTAGGGTTACACAGAGTCGGTTACAATGGTAGGAGATCTACATATCCGTATCGCCAAGCTTGCCTTCCACGCCAAGGAAAGTCCCATCCAGACACGGGACGAAGTCTTCAATCTTGTATCTTCATAGTCTTGGAGTCCGACCGATGATGATAGTTCGGCTATCCGGACACCCCCTAGTCCGGGACTCCCTCACCCGCCTTGTCGATTCGAATTCACCAGGTGGCCGCAGCCGCGGCCGACTCCTGGCACCATGCTCGTCCCAATCGGCCATAGTAGAAGGTGGAAGATCCCTCGAAGGGGAAACTGCTAAGGCCCTTCGGCCGCCAGCCGTAGGACCTCACCAGCTTCGAGGACTACTGTCGGGGGGATAGACCCCGGGTAGCCTCATCTACACTTAACAACATTTCAAGACATCGGGGCAAGCCGCGCCCCTCAGGCCGGCAGGTCCCACGACCGGCTTCCAGAGCCGGCTGGCGTGCTCCAGAAGGCGGCGCGCTCCAGAAGAAGGCATGCTCTAGAAGGAGGCAAGGTACGGGCCGGCTCCTAGCAGGCGGCCCGCCCGCTCCCTCGAAGTCTGAGCCTGACCAAGCGACAAGCTGGGGCATGGCCACAGTACGCCATGCCTCCCCTGAATCCCGGTTCGCATGGCTTCAGTAAGCACCGCCAGGCGGCCGCCGACCCGCCCGGCGCGGCACTGTAGCCATGGAGCGCCCGGCACGGCCTCCGTCAGCACGGACGACGCAACAGTGGAGAGCCGTCAATGGGGCCCATAGGCAGCGGCCCCACCTGTCGGCCGGTTCCTCGGTAGCCGGCAAGGCCCACCCGAGGCGGGCCCCAGCAGTCGGCGGAGAACCCAGCCTCCATAGACGCTAACAGCCGAGACGTACCAGCTGGCTATATTACCATTGTACCCTTGGGGGGTTGGCCTATAAAACCCCCAGGCCACACCCATGCAAAGGGTTCCAACCTTAGTTCCGACACCGTTCCACACACCATGGCTAGGGGAGAAGAGAGCTAGCCTTGCCCTTCTTCCTCCTCTAGCCAAGTAGCTCTAGGAGTACCATTGTATACCTTGTGATATAGTGATCATGCGGAGACCCCGCAGAGTAGGAATAGGGGTTTTATCTCTTAGGAGAGCCCTGAACCTGGGTACATCTCGTGTCCGTCGTGTTTGACCGAGCTTGTGCTCACCCCCGCTTTTAGGACCCAACGACGTACTTCTGGTCCCATCCATGATTAGCCACCCCCTGGGATCTGCCATGATATTACCACGACAGGCAAGGTTATGCAGAAGGTGTGGTGGTGTCTGATGAAGTAGCAACTATCCCTAAATAGCCGACACACCTTAGGAGACTCAAATCACTACTCAAGCAACCACTAATGCAATGGGGAATAAAATGGGTTAGGTTGCGGAAGTCGGTGGTGGTAATGCGGATGATATGGTGGTGGCCCTAGGCAAAGATGCCAAAGTTCCAAAAATTTGATGGAGTCAAATGATATTGGAAGTATTTTTGTGGGATGGGGGATGTCAATAGCTTCACAACGAGCTAAAGAACGTCAAAAACGGACTCCAGATGAATTAGTTATGGCCAAAACAAAATTTCAGCACAATCAGTTTTAGGGTTACCTAGACATCCGGGAGTAGGTCCGGATGATCCGGGTTCGTCAACCAAATTTCTGTCGTGTGGGGTGTCCGGACATCTGGGAGATGGTCCAGCTGATACGGGTGAATCCGGATGATCCGGGAGCACTTTCGGATGATCCGGGCAGGTCAAACTGCTCGGGATTTCCTCTCGGGGACGAAATTTTGGGGCGACAATTGATGATTTTCGGGTCAAAATTGATGAGATTTCATGGATGGAAGGTGGGGAAACTTTGGGAGATGCTAGATCCATTCGAAACCAAGCAAATCTATGGATCAAAATCAACAAAACATCATGTACCAACAAATCACAAAAAAAATTGGGGCTATTTTTAGTGGGGATTTTTGAATTTAGGACGAAATCAAGTAAAAGAAGGCTAGAAAATGGGGGTAGGGGCTCCAAATTCGTGATCAACGTGGCTCGTGATACCAAGATGATGTAGGGTATAACCCTAGATGCCCGATCTTTCACGATTGGAGCGGATCCCGCGATGAACACGACGAACACGAGGGGAAACAAGAGGAACACTCAAGAACAAGTCCAATCACACATCCACTAGACAATCAAACTCACAAGATCCATAAGGTACATGAACAACAAAGGGAAAGATACAAGGTAAAGTTCATCTCCAAGAGTAGGTCTTGAGGGGTGTCCTCCCGTGAGGGGGACTTGATGATATCTCGCAGGATCTTCTCCTAGATGAAGGTTTGGCCTCCAATGGAGTAGTCTCTCTTTCTCTCTCAAGAAAAGTGTAGTAGGAGCAAAGGTCAATATAAATGAGCTATCACTTTGCTAACCCTAAAAATGAGGAGGAGAAGGAGGAGGTCTATTTATAGTCTAAGCCACGAAGGGGTAAGTGAGGGGGCGGAATGGGTACAAGGCCGCGGCCCGAGTCATGCGCGCAGGCAAGGCCGGATGATCCGGATGGGGGTCCAGATGATCCGGGCATGTCCGGATGGTCCGGCTTCACGTAGAGGTTACACGGGCTCTCTGACTTGCGATCCGGGCGGGGGCCCGGTGGATCCAGGCATCAGGGATCCGGATGATCCGGACGGAGTCCCGGATGATCCGGCTTCAAGTGAAGCCTTCGGGTGTCTTCGACGCAGTTATCCGGACGATCCGGGGGAGGGTCCGGATTATTCGGCTGAGCCCGGATGATCCGGATGGCGGTCCGGACGTCCGGCCTGGCTCCAGCAGCCGCTCCGTCTTCTTATTCTTCTCCTTTCTTCCGTCTTCTCTTCCATGCATCCCTCGTAGATGGTGTAGACGTACACTTGCACTCACACTCCTCGACATCCATGAAGCTGTGACAATACCTATTCAGGCACACGGGAGAAGTGTCAAGTAGTATACCATCCTCGAAAGGGTCAAGTGAACATGTGTAAAGGAGATGATTCACCTTTATGTATGTGAAGTAGATGTCGCACGTGTAACTTGCCAAACGGACTCTTGACATGGTGATGTTCGTAGGATGCTCCGCATCACTCCCCCTCTCTCCTGGTGGCGCCGGAACACCGCCGAGGCAATTATCTTGACGGCGATCTACACCAACAACTTCGCCGCCATCATCACCAACTCTCTCCCCCTCTATGCCTCTTCTCCACACTGTAATCTCTACTTAAACAGGGTGCTTAATGCTTCATATTATTATTCAATGATGTGTTGCCATCCTATGATGTTTGAGTAGACTCGTTTTGTCCTATGGGTTGATTGATGATCGTGATTGGGTTGAGTTGTATGTTTTATTTTGGTGCTGTCCTATGGTGCCCTCCGTGTCGCGCAAGCGTGAGGGATTCCCGTTGTAGGGTGTTGCAATATGTTCATGATTCTCTTATGGTGGATGGCGAGAGTGACAGAAGCTTATACCCGAGTAAGGGGGTTGTTGCGTATGTGAGTAAAGAGGAGTTGGTACTTAATGTTATGGTTGGGTTTTACCTTATGATCTTTGGTAGTTGCGGATGCTTGCTAGAGTTCCAATCAGAAGTGCATATGATCCAAGTACGGAAAGTATGTTAGCTCGTGCCTCTCCCTTATATAAAATTGCAATGATCATTACGAGTCTAGTTATCGATTACCTATGGACAAAATACTTCTCTTGTGTTATAAAAATGTTTCCACTAAACAACTAACTATTATTATCTCGTAAAGTATTCATAGTTTTATTCTTGCAAAACCTATCCTATCACCTACAAAATAGTTTCATACTTGATCTAGGTAAAGGGAACGTTAAGTGTGCATAGATTTGTATCGGTGGTTGATAGAACTTGAAGGGAATATAAATCTTATCTTTAGTTCCTTGTTAGGTTTGACACTCTTATTTATCAAGAAAGTTAAAATCGATACACTATAGTTGTGGGTTATCAGAGCTAGGCCCGAAAAGATCATATATAGTTTGCAAAAGGGAGGCTGACACATAGCGAAACTATAGTATAGATGACAATGATTGGTTGATGATGTATCCGGTCTATGGCAGTGATGTAGATAGCTTCCTAATCTTTAAATGCGGAGTCGCATGGGGCTAGAACCTTCTAGAGTGCATTGTGCGCAAGTGCGGAGAAGTTGCCCCAGAGCTTCAAGCACTCATGTAGGGCGTCCTTCTTTGTTTTGGAGACGTTGTGCTGTGCAGATATGTCCAACCAAATGGCAATCCCACATGAAAATCTTTTTTAGATTTTAGTGTTGATGAAAGTGTAGGAGACTGATGACATGTAAGGATGTGAATGGATTTAACATGTGTAAGCTGGAGCTTTAGCTCTTCGCTGTCAAAGTGGCGGGCGATGTGGATGACGCATGCCCCTGTCTCAGCTCTGCGATTGCGATATATGGCATATGTGGTGAGATATAGGGTTATTTGTGGAAAACACAGTGAGGCAGAGATGACAAGACTTACGGTGTGAAGCTGGGACAAAGTATTGCGACCAAGGATCACTGGATCTGCCGGCGGACAGTGCGGCTGCAACTTTCCTGCCAGCTGATGAACCGTCGGTGGCGTTCGTAAGCGTAGAGGCACATATTTGTAAGGTACGGGCCGCCGTGTTGGGGAGACGAGAGAGCTCACCCAGCTGTCTGAACTGTGACCGGGAACATGAAACCCGCAGGCGTCGAGATGGTCTAAAAGGTGCTTGAGGTATCTTTAATCCTTGTAATTGGCTCTGAATTTGTTGAGATTGCTTGAATGAAATTGCAATATGCATAGATCTGCCGACGTAGTGACGTTCCTATGGGAACACTGACATACGGTTTGGTTGTTCTTCAGAGTAGAATCATGTTAATATGTGAACACACTGTTCTTTGCAGAAATCAGTAGATGGTTGATCGATTCTAAGAAAATGTGCCCGATTTAATCTGGTGCATACACAATTGGCTGCTATGCCAAGTAGGTGAGATGAAGTATATGGTTTTTATTTGGAGTGTTTGACAAAAAACTACCACTTTAGGGGGTTTTGTCCCACGGAACTATCACTTTTTAAAAAGTGGCCAAAAACTACCAAAAAATTCTTAATTTTGTGACTAAAAACTAACACTTTTAGATAATAGCCAGTTTAAACGATTTAAACATGTTGACCGTTCAGTTGATCATTATTACAAGTGGGGCCCACACGTCATTCTTCTTCCTCCTCTCTCTATCTTTCTTTGGCATTTTCACAAACAGCTTCTGTGCATCCCGGCTCCCCGGCAGTCGTCACCGGAGGCGAGAGGGAGGCCGGAGCTGTGGTGCTGCTGCTCCTTGCCGCTGACCACGAGCTCCAGCTCGAAGGGAGGCCACCATCGCGGCGAGCCCTTGCTGCCAGGCAAGACTGCTGCTACCCGAATTCGGCGCCGTCAGGCACGCGGAGGATGAGGAGGAGGTGGCGCGGCGCAGGCAGGGCAGGTCAACGACGAGAGAGCCATCGACTGGCGCGGCGCAGGCAGGGCAGGTCGACGACGAGGGAGCCATCGACCAGATCGGAGGGGAGGTCGAAGAAGAGCTCCTCCGGCTCAAGCCGCGCGGCGGCGCAGAGCAGTGGGTTGACGCGAGGCCCCTTTACCAGCGCGAGATGAGGCCGGTGCGCGCGGCGGCCCGGGCGCAGCGGAGGCGGGGGAGGACGAGAAGGAGCAGGTCGTCGGGAGGGCCCTGATGCCGTCCGGTCGTCGCAGCCGGGTGGAACACCGGCGAAACTCCATTGACGCCCCAGATCTCGGGGATAGGCGAGGCGACCGGCGTTCGCTCTACTGTGAAGTTGACTTTGACGCCACGTCAGCGCTGTCAGATGGGCCCTGCCTGTCATAAACACGTTTAAATCGTCTAAACTGGTCATTATCTGAAAGTGGTAGTTTTTAGTCACAAAATTAGAAAAATTTGGTAGTTTCGGTCACTTTTTTTGAAGTGGTAATTTTGTGGGATGCAAACCCCTAAAGTGGTAGTTTTTTTGTCAATCACTCTTTTATTTGTGGAAAAGATAGTGCGTGTAGGAATGTGTGTTATTTAACAATAAAATGTAGAAATGGCTGTGCCCTAGAGGTCGACCTGATCGTTCCTTGCAAAACTAGGTGTATGTGTATGTATTCCGTCCGTCCGAAAATACTTGTTATCAAAATGGACAAAAAGAAATGTATCTAAAACTAGATATATTTTTTTTTATTCATTTTGATGACGAGTATTTCCGGACGGAGGGAGTACATTCTTGTCGGGTGTCACACTTGTGGCATAACAATACTATTGTTCATAATTTTGTTAACTCCTGCCCATTACATGAATTTGCTGATGAATTGAGTTGGTAGGATACAAGTTATAAAATTTGTGTGTTTTAGTTCAACAGGAAAATCTAGAAATGGATGCACCCCGGTGCACACTGATCCTTGGTCGCAAAATTTTGTGCCTATATATGTTATTTCTGGGTGGGTAATCTACCAATAAATTAATGCCTGGTCATTAAGCACACAGACTAAGAACTCCCTACAGCATACTGAAAAGAACACTACAAACACCCTCGCATAATCTGTAACAGATAAATTAAGTGAGCACAAGTTTAGCAGTTCATCTGACAAGCAATACTTTTTCGAAATGTTCTATTCTGCCAATACAACTATAAAGAATCATCATAAACGCAGTCAGGATTTTCTGACTCCTAGTCTACAACGTAACATAGTTAGACAATCCTTTTGGGGTAGTGCTTAGGTAAGATATTAGGTCTACCTTCAGATAATTAGACTACACTGTTTTGTTGTTGCAAATTGTGAATTGATGATCACATATCTTAAGACATCTCGATGGTGGTCTTTCTGGTAGACGTTGTTGGATTAATGGATGTTGTTTTGGAGGAGATCAACGGGATGTATGTTCATGCCTCCCGGGGAGCATCAGGCGATGATGGTGCAGATATGCCTGCAGTGGTCAGGGCCGATGTTTGGGCCCGTGCAAACATTCCATCGGTAAAACAAGAAGATGTTGATGTGGTTGTGCACAGCGTGGAGCCGATAGATCACGTGCATCTAGATGGTCTGCTCGGAAACTTGCAGAGGTTGATGCGGAATGGAAGTGCAGGAAAAATGCTTGATTTATTTTTTGTTTACTGATTTCGTACATGCAGAAGCAACTTGTAAATGAGCTTATTTTTGTGTGCAGTTTTGCAGTTGAGATGGAGGTAGCATCCCGTGCACTTGCTTTGAATGTCAGTGTGGGTTTTGTTCACCAGGTTATTGACATCTCTGACGATGAAAGCAACGATGAAGTTGGATATGGAAGAATGGTCTGATGATCCTGAGCAGGCAAAGCTGGTTGAGACGACAAAAAGATGAGGGAGCAAGAGCAGAAAGATGCAAATGTCACGAAGATGCATCAAGAAATGTACTATCAAAATAAAAGTCCACGAGAAGAAGATCGTGAGGTCACAATGATGATTCAAAAACTGTATGATCAAAAGGGTAAGTTTGCCTGAAAGTAGAGATGAGGTGGTGCAAAACATGTTAGTCATGTATTGGACACGAATAAACTAAGGTATCACTTCTGCTTCGGTACACCCCCTCTAAACACAAGGCGGCTCAGATTAACCCATACCTCTTCATAAGAAAGGGCATGATGGTCATATTTTTTAAACTCTTCACCCGCCGTAAACTAAACGCAGTGGGCTGGCCATTTTTTTGTTATTTAATTGGCAAAAATATGTGCCCTGGAAGATTTGAACATCGCACCTTTATAGGATATAAGAGAACCGCACTTACCAACCAACCAACCAACCTCATGCAATAGATTTGTCTTTTATCCTTAAAATACAGAAAGAACACACAGTTTTTTGTTTTTTTTGGAAAGGGCTCACTGTTTCCTGTTTAGTTTCCTTTTTCTCTTTCGCATTCCCTTCTTTTTCTTTATTAAAAATGCGGACTTGTTAAAATTCATGAATTTTTTTTCTAAATGATGATTTTTTTCAAATTCATGATTTTTTTTCTTCAAAATCGGTGAATTTTTTGAAAGCATGATAAAGTTTTTTTAAAAAAATCTTGAACTATTTCTCAAACCGGCGATTGTTTTTCTAAAATTGATGATTTTTTTTCAAATTTGTGAAAGAAAATCGTTAAACTTTTTCCAAATTTGTGAAATGTGAAACTTTCCAAATTTATGGACTTCTTTTGAATTTCTGAACTATTTTTTAAAATTGATAGCTTTTTTTTAACTTTTTTCAAATCAATGGACTTTCTTCGAACTAGTAATTATCTAAAAGTCAACTTGTAATTACACTCCCTCCACTTTTCTTATTGAGTGTCCTTTGTAACAATGTACAGCAGTAAATAGCAAAAAAAAAAAAAAACTCGAGCGAGTGGGCATGAGAGAGAGGTACCCTAGCGAGCGCCAGCTACTCCTTATGGCTCCTGAAGCACCGAGGGGCTTCCTTATATGGAGTAGCGTCACACAAACTGACGCACACGCCCCTTCGTCCTGGGCCTCAACCATTTATTTATTTTCTTGTTTTTTATTTTAAAATTCTCCTTTAAAAAAAAATCTTCCGTCTGGTTTGAGTACTAGAATGAGCATGTCCAGCTTCTAGCAAAATTTGGGTAAATTTTATGAATGTCCACAACTACATGATGTACAACGGAGGGGTTTTGGTTTACGTAGAAGAGTCTCTGTCATGACATTTTTTTGCACATACATCAAATGAACCCTAAAGTACTACAATCATGATGGCAAGCATCCATACCAAGATTTGTCAAGTTTTGACATTTTATGCATTTTCTACATTTTTTTTCTGATGAAAAACTCTAAAATACTGGTCGGACGTGACGCAATGTGCGTTCGGCGTCCGAATTTGTTCAAAATTTGCGTGGAGTACTAGAGTGGGCATGCAAAGCTTCTGGCAAAATTTGGTAAATTTTATAAATGTCCACATGTACATCATGTACAACATAGGGGTTTCGGTTTAGGCGGAAGAGCCCGTCACATAGCACTTTTATTCCACATACAAAAATGAACCCAAGGGAAAACTTTGTTTTTGCCACTCTAGCTTTTGCCTATTTTGCTTATGCCACTCTAGAATATGACATTTCACTTTTGCCACTCTTAGTTTTTGACAATACATCACAAATGCCATTCCATGGCAAAAACAATAACTTTTCATTTCATTTTTGCCGCTCTTAGATTTTGACAATGTATCACAATTGCCACTCTAAAATTATTGCTTTTGCCACGGAATGGCAACTGTGATGTATTGTCAAAAACTAAGAGTGACAAAAGTGAAATGTCAAATTCTCGAGTGGTATAAGTAAAGTGGTCAAAAACTAGAGTGGCAAAAACAAAGTTTCCCCATGTCAAAAGTTAATGAAACTTGGCATAGATGCATGCCATGATGATTCTAGTTTGTGGCTGTATGCATTTTCTACTATTTTCCCAGTGAAAAACTCCATAAATACTTGCCGGGCGTCACGCAACATGCATTCAATGTTCAAATTTGTTCAAATTTTGCGTGGATCACTACAATGGGCATGGTCAAATGATGGCAAAATTTGGCCACATTTTATGAATGTTCACAACTACATCATGTATAACGGAGGGGTTTAGGTTTAGGCGGAAGAGTCCGTCTCGTATCACTTTTTTTCCACATCATCAAATGAACCCTAATTTTTTCACACATTAGAATCATCACGGCATGCATCCATGCCAAGTTTCATTGACTTTTGATATTTTTTGCATATTCTACGATTTTCCAGTGAAAAACCCCTAAAATACTAGCTGAACGTGACGCAACGTGTGCACGATGTCCGAATTCATTCAAATTTTGCATGAAGTACTAGAATGGTCATGCCCAACTGCCTGCAAAAGCTGGGTAAATTTTATGAATGTCAACAGGTACATCATATACAATGGAGGAGTTTTCATTAAGACGGAAGAGTCCATCTCATAGGGTTCACATCAAATTGACCCAAATGTGTTATCTTCATTTGGTGCATGTTGAAAAACAACATGCTTGCAAAATTAGCCCGCTAGCATTGAAAAAAGTTCATGAATTTGAAAATGTTAAGAAGTTTGAAATACGTTCATGAATTTGAAATTGTTCACAAGTAAAATTTTAAAAAGTTATGAATTTGGAAAATATCACAATTTTGATTTTTTGTGAATTTTAAAATTGTCACGAGTAATTTTTTTAAAAGGTCATGATTTTGTAAACATTGACGAATTTGGAAATTGTTCCCGAGTTATAGTTTTGAAAAATATTATGAATTCTAAAAAGTTCATGAGTTTGGAAAACGATCACAAATTTGGAAATAGTCTGCGGATTTAAAAAAAATGTTCACAATTTTTTGAAAAGTTTACAAAACCCGAAAGAAAATTCGTGAAAAAAAGAGTAAAAAATAAATATAAAACGAAAATATGAAAAGAAATAGAAAAAACCGAAAAAAGCGTGCATAAAAAACCAAAAGAAAAATCGCCTGGAAAAAACAGCATAAGTAGAACCAGAATTATAGACAACAAGAAGAAAACGATGTGAAACTGTACACAACAAATTGGCTCTGTGAGGTGGTAACTCCGGTGGAACATATATCCGAAGGTGCTGAGTTCGAATCCCTATTAGTGTAATATTTTTTGAAGATAAAAAATGGAAGAAAAAATGTAAGTGGGCCGAGCCCATAACCTACTCTAGTATATACATTGTATACGTACGAAAGTGTATAAAATTTGCGAAAAGTCCATATTACCCTTTATACGTTTTGTTAGGGGGGGTGTACCTAAGGTATTTACATTTTGCTGCAGCCACTGAAGGTGAGACTGCCAATGTGACGGCAAACCAAAACCTTTCTCAGGAGGTCGAACCGACGGGTGCAGATCAAATCCCCATGAAGGGTGTTCGCAGAGGTATGATAGTAAACAAAGTACATTATAGACTCACCATATCATGCGTGTTGTTACCAAAAAGAATTCAGGTAAAAACAGTTCCTCAAATATGAATTATGCTGAGACTGATTTAGTTGATCTGTCAGATGTAGATGCAGCTGTTCAGGTTGATGAAAATGGCAATGAGAGTTTATGAGGTCCCGACGAGAACTCTGGTGCAAAGACGAAGCTGGATGCACGGATTGAGGGTGTTGCAATCTGTGCGGGTGGGATAGGCCATGGCGACTAAGCTCCGGCAGGTACGTCTCACTGGATATCATGAATCCACAAAGTCTAGCCTACGAACATGGGATAAACCATGGTTAGCCTAGGGGTAGAAAGGAATTTTTTTGTGCGTGGAACTAAAATCTTACATCTTTGTTGACTTGTAGAACCTGACTTCGGCCCTAGAGATGAAGGTGACAACCTTCCTGCCATAGTCGGGATAAGGGATGAGCAAGAGGAGGAAGTCACGACCACTGATCCGGTTTCTTGTGGCGCTGCTAGATAGGATAAAGAGAGCAGATGAAGAATTATCTAGAGGAGGATGGAGGGGTGGCTCGTGACATGCGCAGTAAATAGATTAGGTGGTGTGGACCTCTGCCGTTAGTGCCAGTATGGCTGAGCCATGGCCCATAGCTGACACGACCGTCTGAGCTGATTTAGAGCATGGTTAATAGAAGAGCCGGCAACGGGCTCTATACAATTGCCAGGTCACTTGTAGCCACCAAGAAAGAACTTTCGTATAACAAAGCTGGCTGTAGGCATTAGCTATTGTAATTAATGTCTACATGCATGACAGAGAGAAAAATGCAATTGATTGGAGAGGAGAAAGTTGCGATAGCTTGAGAAAAATGCAATTGATTGGAGAGGAGGAAGTTGCGATAGCTTTAAGCCCTTGCATGCAGTTTTTTTGTATCGAGCCTTGCAGTGCAGCCGGCGACTCACGGAGCGCCCGCTCCCTTCTCTCTCCTGTCTACTCTTCCCTCCAGCTGGACTTTGTCTGAGGTGGAACAGCTTGTAGCCAGCTGACTAGGCGCTATTATACTTGCTCTTAGGGTGGGACGACGGTGTTGACATTTACTATAGTAGGTAGGTGGGCCCTCCCGGGAAATAGCTAAGATATACTATTCAGAATACATATGCCTATACATAGGACTTCGCGAATCTTAGTGCCAGTGGACGAATACGATATAATGTGCATCTGAGCTCGAGCTCAGAATAGCACTTTCCTTTTTCTTCTCTTCTTCTACGTGCTCATACTCGGACAACGTGTTTGGTTGGGGATTTAAAGATTTGGAATGGGAGTTGAAGGTATGTGAGACCGAAAATCCCTTGATTGGACCGGGAACATGGGAATTAAGGCTATTCATAGTGGGGGGTATCATATACTAGTATCATGCATGTGATATTAGTGTATGATATTGTCTTCATAGTGCATAGTATCATAGAGTAGTATCATATATGATCTTATTTATTGACATGCATGACACGTAGTAGCATAACATTAATTATGATATGATATCTACCTATGTTACTCTAACCTCCTCTCACTTCTTTAACTGTCTGCCACATCAACATGTTTGTTAATCCCAACTGCATGATACTGGCTAAGACACCACCACCATAGCCAGCCTAAGAGGGAAAGGGGAATAAGAATTAAAGGGCTTAACTCCCTCAGATCTCTTCCCTGAGGAACCCCTGGTCATTGAAGCAGGGATTGGGAATTGAGAGAAGAAAATAACGATTCATTTTAATGGTTACATGCATAAGCGAAGGGGTGTCATTGAAAGTTTCCTATTCCCAGCCTAATCCTACCATCCAAAGAGGGCCGTTAAGTCTCTCTTAAATTCCCTAGTCTAATTGCCTTCACATGCCAATCAAAGGAATGAGATTTAACATCAATTTCCCATGATAATCCCTTTGGAAGAGTAAAATTCAGCAGCGTTTCTTGAACTTGCACCGCGAGGTCACTTTGGTCATTGTATACAGTAACTTGCGCAATACAGTCACTCTCTACATGTGACATGAAAATATGGTCGTTGTGCGCCGTAAACCGATACTTGACCACCCGGCGACTAGTCCGCGCGCCAGGTGTCACCTAGAGAAGCGATGCAATGGCATATTTGCAGACCCCCCATGTTGCGTGAAAGAACCCCGACGCCCTCCCACCTCTCTCCACCTCCCGACCTCCCCCGTCTCTTAGTTGTTGGTGGAAGTGATCATACCGGCAGAGAAGGTAACAGAGGCGATCAGTGGCCTGGTGCTGGCAGACGAATTTCGTCGCCGTGTTCACAGGAGCGGCACGGAGCAGATTCTCCTCGTCATGGTGAAGAGGACGTGCCGCCACCATGTCTCCTGTGCGTCACCTTGACGGAGCCCCTGCCCCCATTTACATGAAGTTCAGACTTCTGCTCTTAATATCATTCTTTCTTGTCCATTCAAATTTGAGACCGCTAGCACTGTGTTCGCCTATAGTATGTGGTACTATTGGTCTATTTTATGGAGATTTAGGTTTAGAGTTTTTCGAACCGGGTTGGGGGTTTCTGGTAGGGTTTTAGGTTTGTTTCGAATGGTTCAAAATTTTGATTCCGCATGAATTCGTGTTTGTAACGTACCACACTATGATTATGTACCTGTATGTGCACCTTTTCTTGGAATAGGTTTAAATTTTGAGCTAGGGTTTTTGGAGAAAATTGTGGGGGGGGGGGTTGGTAGTTTGTACTGTTCTGTTTGAAAATGGACTTTTTTATGGTCAATTTTGATAGAATCAATTGTGCTTTGTTGTTGGAGGACCAAGAAGAGTTCACAATGCAGTTTCATCATGCAGTTTTTCTCATGGGTGAAGGAAGCAACGCGGCTTATGTTGATGGACATTAGGTTTGGCATGATAGTTTAGATAAGCTCACTTGGTCTCCAATAATGGTGGAGCATTTAGTAGAAGAGATAGGATGGGAGATGGCATGCAGGTTGAAGGCATAATATCAGATCCAATACTTGACATTAGTAGGAATGCTCTGAGATTGATTAGTAGTGAGGAAGATATTGGTCAAATGGTGACATTTCTATCAATTGGGCATCAATTTTTAGTATTTATCTTGATCATGATGACAACTTGGCTACTAAGAAGGTTGTTGATGATGTGGTCCATTTTCCAAGGGGTGAACTTCCACCTGTGCTTAGCCCTTCAAAAGATGGGACTAGTGCCAATCCTCATAGTAGCAATCCTTCAAATTCAGAAGAAGATTGTCCTATACCAATACTTGTTGTTTATCCAGAGAATGGATTAGACATGGAAGAATATGGCAATCCATTCATGTTTGTAATAAGGAAGTGCACATTTGGTGAAGGAGCAGAGATAATGTAGGAACAGAGCCAGAAAGTGCAAAGCAACATGCAGATGCAGATCAACATGAAGAAGCAGATCAACATGCAAAAGCAGAGCAAGTCAGGAGTACCAAAGCAAAAAGGAGATGTTATGAAGGCAATGTAGCAACAGACAGTGACTCGGATGACAGTAACTTTGATCCTGCTTGTCGGTGCTAAATCTGGCATATTTTGAGGTAGGGTCCTAATTTGGCGTCTTGGAGCGATGGTAACATGGACACAAAATTTTACCCAGGTTTGGGGTCTCTCGAAGAGATAATACCCTACATACTGATTTTGATTGTATTCATACGGGGGATAGTACAGGGTACAAGTATCTACCACGAGATTGCTGTGTATGATTCTAATGGTCTCGAATATATCCTCTATTGACAAGCCTGGCCTAGGTTTATATAATGCACCGGATTCCTAGGGTGATGCGGAGCATCCCAAGGTCATCACCTCCCACAACACCACTTGGACCAATGATAAGGGCTCGAGAAACACAACTTGGACCAATGATAAGGGCTCGAGCAAAGGCTATCAAAGATAAGGTGAACTTGCTCGTCTCTGAACTACCACTTACTATATATGAGACATGGCTACTACCTCAAGCAGAAATCCTTTGTGTGATTAGGTAGTTGGAGGGAAGCCACGGGATAGCTACAACCAATGGACAAGACGACGAGGACACCAAGTACAAGGAACGAGAAGGGGAGCTGCCAAAAACTCTCCACCCACTAGACAACTAACCCCTCTCGGACGTCCGACGCCTGAAGCTTCAGCCAGCCCATCAAGCCCCAGCCAGCGAATGCTACAGCAGCCGGACGACCGACGCGAACCGGACGACCCCGACACCTCCCAGCGCTCGGACAACCGAGCCACGCCGGACGACTGTGACCACCAGTCTAGAACAAAAATGTCGAAAGTATGGAGGACACCGGACGACCGACGCCTCGGACGTCCGACCGCAACCGGACGTCCAACAGAGCCCCAACAGTGCCGAAACGTTGAAAGTCCGACACTTACCGGACGTCCGGTCCCCCGCGAGACACCGGACGACCAATAGCTGTTGGACGTCCGACACCTGTGCGTGCGCCGCGTGTTGGGCCGAAGCCCACTTACCCTTTCATGACACTAGACTATATATTCTCCTCCTCCTCCCTCTTATTAGGGTTAGCATTGGTTTAGCTCATTTGAGAGATAGAGCTTTGCCCATCCATCTGGATCTACTCCACCGAGAGAGACCGCGGCCTCTACGAAGAAGATCCATCTTGGATTCAAGACCCCTCACGGGAAGACCCTCAAGACCTCCTCACGGAGATATCGTCCCTTGTTGGTCGTGGACCGTGTATCTCTTTGTATTTCGAGGATCTAGCACATGTGTAATCGAATCTTGTTGGTTTGAGTGATTTCTCTCGTGTTTCCCCTCGTGTTTTCCCTCATGTTCTTCGTAGGATCCGCTCCAATCATGAAAGACCGGCCCTAGGGTTTCCACCCTACACCATCTTGGTATCAGAGCCTTGGTATATCAAGAATTTGGAGCCTTCTTTTGTTGATTTTTTTCCAAATTCGAAAATCCCCACAAAAATAGCCTCCCATTTTTTTGTGATTTGTTGGTGTGATGAAGTTTTTGTTGGATTTGATCCATGTATTTGCTTTGCCTTGAGTGGATCTAGCTTTCCCCCATCATTTTCCCCATTTCCATCCACAAAATCACCCAAATTTGACCAATTATGCCACCTCCACCTCAAAAACTTGAGTTCATCCCGTGCCCGAAATCACCCACACACCGAACATCCGACAGCAACCGGACGTCGGACGAGTACCGGTCATCCGACGTTCCCTGACGAAACTAATTTTTTTTAGTTCAACCACCATTTCCACTTCCGCATACGCACCCCAATACCACTTTCGCTCCAACACTGCGATAACCCCACTTATTAAACCACCTCCGCTTTCCGCAACCACCATCGCTTACCCGTTACACACTCCGACAAATTTTGACACATTTTGCTCTTTGATAATTTGAGTTGCGGTTTCCATTACCTAATGTGTTTTGGCTACTTAGGGACGGTTAGACTTCGCAATCACCACCGCTCATCTTCGCCATCGACATCGACCGCTCAACAATTTTGACACCCTCAACTGTAACCAAGGACGATAACCTCAATGACACTTTGTGTACTCCTTGCCATTGCATTGATAACCCCATAGCCCATTTTTGCATACCATTCCTATCGAGACTAGCCTTTTGAGTATTGCCGGCAATGTTACTTGTGCACATCAGTGATCATTGCATATATCATCATCTTGGTATCATCTCTTGTGTCACAAGGTTATCATTGCATATACACAATTGCTAGCTTGGTTCGTGAAGTTTTGCATAAGTGGCGATCAAAAGAGCTCAAAAGAGAAAGAGACAAACAAGCTTTTAAGCAAAAGAGGAAGATAAGCAAAGAGCTTTTAAGCAAGAACCATAGCATCATACTACATTAAGATTGTCATACTCAATCATCTTGGATCATATCATAGGAATACCATACATATCACATACTTGGGATAGAAGTTGTTGCATTTTTGCTTATTAGGTTGTGCACAAGTATCGTATCCGCCTATTGTCAATCGTGCTAGCGTCACTCTAGAGTTGTGCAACAAGAGCATTTTCCGTGGATTCCCCATTTTGAGCTCATTTTTGGTTGCACGACCCCATTTATCCGCTTGTGTGTGTGTGTTTATGTGTGCCACATATTGCTATTGGTCTACTTGTTGCATCTGCGAATTGCAAATCTTTTTCAGCATTACCGAGTCTTACTAACAAATGCATAAATTTTGTGCCACCATCCTCACCAAGCTCCACCAAAGGCTTTTACTTGTGTAGGTGTGAGAACCGACAAGAATTGGTATCAATTGTGCTATTTCCTTGTTACATCATTTGAGTGATCATTGATCCATCTTTGACATCGGTCAAGGTACATTTGGTATAGTTCTTCTCTTTCTCCCGCTCACATATTTGCTTGGAATGATGGATAGGCCAAGCTCTTCTACCAACCCACTCTTCCTCAAGCAAGATGGCGACCCAAACACCTACGTCACCAAGAACCACCTCTTCGGTGCACAACGAGCTTTGCATTAAGAACAACAAGCATTAAGCGATCGCATCGACAATCTCGCAACCGACTTGCGCCTCTCCGAGCAACGTACAAGAGACCAGTTCAACAAAAAGCTCACGAACACAAACAAGAGAACGATGCAAGAATTGATGAGATTTGTGCCTTGTTGGTCAACCGCTCTTCTACCAATTCATCCTACTCAAGACAGAGCCGCTCGAGTTGACACTCTGACGACACCATCTCGGGCTCAAGTACGATGAGTTGCGTGCCAAGACCGCCAAGCAAACCGCAATCCTCTACATGACAATGGTCATCCCCATGGACCTACCTACACCTCCCACGACACCACTAAGACCAATGACAAGGGCTCGAGCAAAGGCTACCAAAGATAAGGTGAACTCGCTCCTCACCGAACTACCACTTTCTACATATGAGACATTGCTACTACCTCAAGCAAAAACCCTATGTGTGTTAGGTACTTGGAGGGAAGCCACGGGACAAACAACCAATGGACAAGATGGCGAGGACACCAAGTACAAGGAATGAGAAGAGGAGCTGCCAGAAATTCGCCAGCCACCAGACGACCGACATCTCTTGGACATCCGACGCCTGAAGCTTCAACCCGCCCAGCAAGGCCCAGCCAGCGAACGCTACAGCGGCTGGAGGACCGACGCGCACCGGACGAGCGAGCCATGCCGGACGACCGTGACCACAAGTCTAGAATGAATACGTCGGAAGTATGAAGGACACCGGACGACCGATGCCCCAGACGTCCGACCCCAACCGGACGTCCGACAAAGCCCCAACAGAGCCGAAACGTCAGAAGTCCGACACTTACCGGACGTCCGGTCCCCCGCGAGACACCGGACGACCGGTAGCTGTCGGACATTAGACACCTGTGTGTGCACCACGTGTTGGGCCGAAGCTCACTTACCCTTTTGTGACACTAAACTATATATACTCCTCCTCCTCCCTCTTATTAGGGTTAGCATTGGTTTAGCTGATTTGAGAGATAGAGCTTTGCTCATCCATCTGGATCTACTCCACCGAGAGAGACTGTGGCCTCTACGGAGAAGATCCATCTTGGATTCAAGACCCCTCACGAAAGACCCTCAAGACCTCCTCACGGAGAAGAACTTGCTACTTGTATCGTCCCTTGTTGATCGTGGATCGTGTATCTCTTTGTGTTTCGAGGATCTAGCACATGTGTAATAGAATCTTGTTGGTTTGAGTGATTTCTCTCGTGTTTCCCCTCATGTTTTCTCTCATGTTGTTTGTAGGATCCGCTCCAATCGTGAAATATCGGCCTTAGGGTTTCCACCCTACATCATAGGGTTTAGAAGAGTCCTTGTCTTAGGCACTAAGTCTTGTGGAATCTTTCTTGTATGCATCATGGGCTGCCCGAGGTGGCCCATTAGTGAACCGCCATGGGGGTTCTCGGCCCAACACACCTTCTCGGGAGACAACATGGCGAGTACCCGCTAGTACAAGACTCCATCAGTAGCCCCTAAACCGGTCTTCAAGTTGGGGACACTCCTCGGTTCTTCTGAACCGTTCTTCGCCTTCGGTCCTCGGTCTTGAAGGCTGGTTTAACAAATATTCTCATCTCAGATCTTGAGTATTGCCGAGGTGTATCTGAAGAGTCCACACATTGGGTATCCAAGGATCCCCTTTAAGTTCTTGGCCTCAATCAATACCTTATTATTTTTACTACACCTCAGGTTCGAAGTGTGGTGGTGTCCTCTTGCAACCAAGCTCCAAAGCTAGGCGGCATCCGAGGTGTCATAGATTACCTCGGTCTTGAAAAAGTTTCAGCCGAGATGTATAGCCAGTAGCCCCCAAGGCGCGTGTCGGCTCAAAAGTCCAGTATGCACCTGAAGGATACCATAAACAACTGATCCCAGTAGTCCCCGAGACTCAGACCGATTCACGAAATTGGCCTAAGGATCAAGACCTTGCTCGGTAACATACTTAGGAATGGAAACGCAGTGTGTAATAGCTCCTGAGACTCGGGTTGGGTGCATCCGACCAACCTGAGGATCGTAATCTCCCAAGAAACCATTTTGCACTTTGAATATTCTGTTAGAGTTGTGTCGAGTATTATTGTACAAGGCAAGTTACAGTTGGACTTGGAGTTGTACGATGTGTAGACATGATATGGAGTCGTGTCCTAGTTGGACACTTGTATCCTAGGCCTCTCATATATAGTGGGGGTAGAACACGATGTAACCTATGCCAACATAGTAGCACAGGCCCGCGGGGGAGTCAGCGGCGTGTGCTGGCACGCGGGCGATCGTAATGCGGTATTGTGATGGTGTCATGGGGAGGAGTGCCCATAGTCAGGCCCCGGGGATGTAGCCATATTAGTGAACCTTGTTAACAAATCTCTGTGTCGTGCTTGTTTGATTGATTGGTCCTCGGTAGATCAACTATGCACCTCGGACAAATTCTAACAAGTGGTATCATGAGCTAGTGTTACGTCTCCATCGTATCTATAATTTTTGACTAACATATTGATCTAGTGCCCAATGCCAGTTCCTGTTTGTTGCATGTTTTTTGTTTCGCAGAATACCCATATCAATTGAAGTCCAAGTGCGACAAAACTTATGGAGACTTTTTTGGAATATATGTGATTTTGGGGAAAAAGAATCAACGCGAGATGATGCCCCAGGGGCCCACAAGCCCTAGGGGCGCCCCCTACCCTGGGCGCGGCCAGGAGGCTTGGTGCCCACCCCATAAGGCGGTTGGTGCCCTTCTTTCGCCGCAAGAAAGATAATATCTGGATAAAAATCGTGTAAAAATTTCAGCACAATCGGAGTTATGGATCTCCTGGAATTTATAAATGGTGAAAGCGCAGAAAACAGGAATGCAGAAACAGAAGGAAACACACACACACACACACACACATACACAGAGAGAGATCCAATCTTGGAGGGGCTCCTGCCCCTCCGCCGCCATGAAGGCCAAGGACCAGAGGGGAAACCCTCCTCCCATCTAGGGGGAGGCGAAGGAAGAATAATAAGGAGGGGCAAGGGGGGGCTCTCTCTCCCTCTCTCCCGGTGGCGCCGGAACACCACCGGGGCCATCATCATGACAGCAATTTACACCAACAACTTCGCCGCCGTCATCGCCAACTCTCTCCCCCTCTATGCAGCGGTGTACCACCTCTTCTCCCTGCTGTAATCTCTACTTAAAGCATGGTGCTCAACGTTGTATATTATTTCCCAATGATGTATGGCTATCCTATGATGTTTGAGTAGATCCGTTTTGTTCTATGGGTTGATTAATGATCATGATTGGTTTGAGTTGTATGTTTTATTATTGGTGTTGTCATATGGTGCTATCCATGTCGCGCAAGCGTGAGGGATCCCCGCTATAGAGTTTGTAATATGTTCATGATTCACTTATGGTGGGTGGCGTGAGTGACAGAAGCACAGACCCGAGTAAGTAGGTTGTTTGCGTATGGGAGTAAAGAGGACTTGATACTTTAATGCTATGGTTGGGTTTTACCTTAATGATCTTTAGTAGTTGCGAATGCTTGCTAGAGTTCCAATCATAAGTGCATATGATCCAAGTAGATAAAGTATGTTAGCTTATGCCTCTCCCTCATATAAAATTGCAATAGTGATTACCGGTCTAGTTATAGATTGCCTAGGGACAAATAACTTTCTTGTGACGAAAAGCTCTCTACTAAAACTAACTTAGTTGTTTCTTCATCTAAACAGCCCCTATCTTTTATTTACATGTTCTTTATTAGCTTGCAAACCTATCCCTTTACACCCACAAAGTACTTCTAGTTTCATACTTATTCTAGGTAAAGCGAAGGTTAAGCGTGCGTAGAGTTGTATCGGTGGTCGATAGAACTTGAGGGAATATTTGTTCTACATTTAGCTCCTTGTTGGGTTCGACACTCTTACTTATCGAGAAAGGCTACAATTGATCCCCTATACTTGTGGGTTAACAAGACCTTTTTCTGGCGCCTTTGCCCGGGAGCAATAGCGTGGGGTGAATATTCTCGTGTGTGCTTGTTTGCTTTATCACTAAGTAGATTTTATTTTCTTTTCTAAGTTGTTCTGTATCTTTAGTTATTGATATGGAACACTAAATACCAAAACAATTAGGTGTACTTGCTACTCATGGAGATGGGTAACCTCCTAAAACCATCGATGCTCATTATGTGGAAAATATTAAACACTACTTTGATAATCCTAAGAAAACCCCATTCAACATGATAATGGGAGACACGTTGGATCAACGTGAATACTTTAGGGATTATCGCTTGACTCAAAAAGGGAAACTCTTATGGGATAAAATTCATATGTTGCATTGGTATGCTCGGAATTTATTTATGAGATATTATTATACTTGTTGGTCTAGGATGAAGGCTCCAAACCTTCCCTTTTCATGTAAATTTAATGATAATGAAACCTTGGCTTCTTAAGCTAATGGTATATATGATTACTATGATGTGGAATGAATAGAAGAATTCGTTGCTTTTAAGCGTGCTTATGAAATTGAATCTTTGTTTGAAAAGTGTGAAAGTTATGATGTTGCTGTTTACAGACCTGAAAATTATGCTATACTTAAATATTCCTTTGACAATTATGAATATAACACCGATATTAATGAGTTTATTGAGGAAGTCTCCGCTGTCCAAGAAGAGAATAATTTTTTGCATGAATCTATGGAAGAAGAAATTGATGACACTATGAGCTCATTAGATGAAAAAGATGACGAGGAGAGCGAAGAACAAAAGGAGGAAGAGCGGATTAGCTACCCTTTCCCACCTTCTAATGAGAGTAACTCTTCAACTCATACATTGTTTAATTTCCCTTTGTTCTTATCAAAGGATGAATGCTATTACGATTGCTATGATCCCTTGGATTCGTTTGAAATATCCCTTTTTGATGAAATTGATGCTTGCTATGCTTGTGGCCATGATGCCAATATGAGTAATGCTTATGGAGATGAACTTGCTATAGTTCCTTATGTTATGAAATAAATTGTTGCTATTGCACCCATACATGATAGTCCTATTATCTTTTTGAATTCTCCCAACTACACTATATCGGAGAAGTTTGCGCTTATTAAGGTTGTATTGATGGGTTGCCTTTTACTATTGCACATGATGATCTTGACGAATATAATATGCATGTGCTTTCTGCTCCTACTTGCAATTATTATGAGAGAGGAACTTCATCTCCGCCTCTCTACGTTTCCAATACGATAAAACCACAAGAAACTGCTTATGCTATGTATTGGACTTTACTTGATGTGCATGAATTGCTCTTTTATGACATGCCGATGCATAGGAAGGGAGTTAGACTTCGTCATTGCATGATATATGTTACTTTGTGCTCACTCCTAAATTAAAATTCATTGCTAATTAAAATTGGCTTTGATATACCTTGGGATCCGGGTGGATCCATTACTTGAGCACTTTATGCCTAGCTTAATGGCTTTAAAGGAAGTGCTTCCAGGGAGACAACCCGAAAGTTTTAGAGAGTCATTTTATTCTATTGAATGCTTTTATAAAGTTTAAAAACAAAAAATATAGAGGTAAACTTAAAACTTTTCAAAAAGCGAAAGTGAGAAAGATGAGCATTATTAAAGTGGGAGCTAGCCTTGAACTTTGTTCATGCCCATGGAAACTTTGTGAACATTGATTACAAAAACTTTTCAACAAAAATAATTATCCCCTTGTACAAATCCATTCTATTATAAAAATAATGTGCCAAGATTTTCCTTTAGGATGATTAGATTGCTTGTTTGGTTTGTGAAGTGCAAAAACAGAAACTTTGGCAGTAGTACGTGAATTTACATTTTTTACGAGAACGTCAAAAGTTTCTGAAATTTTTACACAGTACTGCTATGCAAATTGTTTATTGTTTCCGAATTGTTCAGAATTTTTGGAGTTATAGAAGTATGGTAGATGTTCAGATTGGTACAGAGTATTTTGTTTTTGACAGATTCTGTTTTTGATGCATTGTTTTGCATGTTTTGATGAATCTATGGATTGTATCGTTGATATAAGACGTGGTGAAGTTAGAGTATAGTAGGTATAATGCAAAATTAAAATTTGAATTAGTTTGCAACAATACTTAAAGTAGTGATTTTCTTTATTATACTAACGGATCTCACGAGGGTTTTGTTAAGTTTTGTGTGATTGAAGTTTTCATGTTTTGGGTGAGACCGCGATGGATGAAGGAATAAGGAGTGGCAAGGGCCTAAGCCTGGGGGTGCCCGAGCCATGATGTCTACTACACAACCTTCTTCTTGTAGACATTGTTGGGCCTCCAAGTGCAAAGGTTTGTAGGACAGCAGAAAATGTTCCTCAAGTGGATGACCTAAGGTTTATCAATCCATGGGAGGCATAGGTTGAAGATGGTCTCTCTCAAACAACCCTACAACCAAACAACAAAGAGTCTCTTGTGTCCCCAACACACCCAATACAATGGTAAATTGTATAGGCGCACTAGGTCGGCGAAGAGATGGTGATACAAGTGCAATATGGATGGTAGATATAGGTTTTTGTAATCTGAATTTATAAAAACAGCAAGGTAGCAAGTGATAAAAGTGAGAGTAAACGGAATTGCAATGCTTCAAAACAAGGCCTAGGGTTCATACTTTCACTAGTGCAAGTTCTCTCAACAATAATAACATAATTGGATCATATAACTATCCCTCAACATGCATCAAAGAGTCACTCCAAAGTCACTAATAGCGGAGAACAAACGAAGAGATTATTGTAGGGTACGAAACCACCTCAACATTATCCTTTCTGATCGATCTATTCAAGAGTCCGTAGTAAAATAACACGAAGCTATTCTTTCTGTTCAATCTATCATAGAGTTCGTACTAGAATAACACCTTAAGATACAAATCAACCAAAACCCTAATGTCACCTAGATACTTCAATGTCACCTCAAGTATCCGTGGGCATGATTATACGATATGCATCACACAATCTCATATTCATCTATTCAACCAACACAAGTACTTCAAAGAGTGCCCCAAAGTTTCTACCGGAGAGTCAAGACGAAAACGTGTGCCAACCCCTATGCAAAAGTTCACGAGGTCACGGAACCCGCAAGTTGATCACCGAAACATACATCAAGTAGATCACGTGATATCCCATTGTCACCACAGATAAGCACATGCAAGACATACATCAAGTGTTCTCAAATCCTTAAAGACTCAATCCGATAAGATAACTTCAAAGGGAAAACTCAATCCATTACAAGAGAGTAGAGGGGGAGAAACATCATAAGATCCAACTATAATAGCAAAGCTCGCGGTACATCAAGATCGTGCCAAATCAAAAACACGAGAGAGAGAGAGAGATCAAACACATAGCTACTGGTACATACCCTCAGCCCCGAGGGTGAACTACTCCTTCTTGTCATGGAGAGCGCCGGGATGATGAAGATGGCCACCAGTGAGGGATCCCCCCTCCGGCAGGGTGCCGAAACAGGGTCCCGATTGGTTTTTGGTGGCTACAGAGGCTTGCGGCCATATCCCCCCTCCGGCAGGGTGCCGAAATAGGGCCCCGATTGGTTTTTGGTGGCTACAGAGGCTTGCGGCGGCGGAACTCCTGATCTATGGTGCTCCTGGATGTTTTCGGGGTATATGGGTATATATAGGAGGAAGAAGTAGGTCGGTGGAGCTGCGAGGGGCCCACGGGGGTGGGGGGCGCGCCCAGGGGGGCAGGCGGGCCTCCATACCTCATGGCCTCCTCGCTTCTTTCTTGACGTCCACTCCAAGTCCTCTCGATCATGTTTGTTCCAAAAATCACTCCCCCGAAGGTTTCATTCCGTTTGGACTCCGTTTGATATTCCTTTTCTGCAAAACACTGAAATAGGCAAAAAAACAACAATTTGGACTGGGCCTCCGGTTAATAGGTCAGTCCCAAAAATAATATAAAATTGCATAGTAAAGCCCATTAAACATCCAAAACAGATAATATAATAGCATGGAACAATCAAAATTTATAGATACATTGGAGACGTATCAAGCATCCCCAAGCTTAATTCCTGCTTGTCCTCGAGTAGGTAAATGATAAAAACAGAAATTTTGATGTGGAATGCTACCTTACATACTTATTAATGTAATTTTCTTTATTGTGGCAAGAATATTCAGATCCATAAGATTCAAAACAAAAGTTTAATATTGACATGAAAACAAGAATACTTCAAGCATACTAACAGAGCAATCTCCCCCGCTTCACCGCCGCTGGAGGGGACACCGGTGAAGCCCGAGTGGTCCCCAGGGAAGGTGGCGGCGGGGCGTCCTTGTCGTTCTCGCGCAGATCTCGCGGCGGCCGGTGGCACGCGGCGGAGTTCCGCCGGTGGTTGGCGCCTACTGCCCGTGGGGCGGCGTCCCTCACGGCGGCGGGGCTGCCCCTGAACGGCGCTTGGTGGTGGCCACGTGGCGGCGCACGGGTGGACCGGATCTGGGCTTCCGTTCTGCGTCCTCGTCGGGGCAGTGCTTGTCGTTGCCCTCGGTCATGAGACGTGGTCCGGGACGGGCCGAGCGCTGGTGGTGCTGGCCAGGACGCACGCTGGCAGCGCCTACTTTATCTCGTGTCGTCTCGCTGGCCAATGGTGGTGGTCATCTTCTTCGTCAGAGTTGGCTGGCCAGAGGCTTGGTGATCGGATCTCGGGATCCATCATCTAGTCCCGGCTGCGAGTTGGGAAACATGGTTGCCGGTGAAAACCGAGCCGTTGGCAGGCGATGGTGGCGTTCTACGCCGTTAACTTGATGGAGGCATCATCGTGTAACTACTGTCGACCCACTCGTGCTGCTCTGGGGGAAGCCCTAGGATCTGGTGTTCCAGATCGGACGATGGCGGTGCTGCGGTGTCGTTTCTCTCTTGGGAGCATCATTTGTGGAGCAGCGCTAGAAGTCAGAGGCAGGAGGTGGAGCGACTTCATCTTGCACGGAGTTTCGGTGGAGATGTCAAGTCATGCCTGACCGACAGGTGCTATGCTTTGTCATGCCTGGTCAGCAGGTGCTACGCACGACAGATTCTCCAAAGACTTCAAGCTGTGTCGGCTGGTGGTACTTGGCAGCATGGTGCTAAGGTGTATCAGTGGCGACCGTGACGTGCTCAGCTGTTTGCGTGCAAGGAGGAGGTGCCGTTGGGCGCCATGGTGGCGTCGACGATAGCTAGACCGAGCAAGCTTGATGCATCAGTACAGTTATGAAGATGGAGCGGTGGCAGTTGGCGGCGGCGGGCTCTGAGAGCACGCTGGAACGGCGAGACCCATGCCCGGCAGGCATCCTGGATGGGTCCTCAGGTCTTAGATCTTAGGTTTGGCTGCGATGTCTGTTTGGTATTAGGCCCAGGCTATATGCGCCCCTTCATCAACTGGATAGGTGTAGCGACAGTTGTTCCTTAGACGACGACTTTAGGCTTATTATGGTATTACTTTGTAAGGTCTTCTGAGAATAATTAATAAAGTGGCCGTATGCATCACCCAGATGCAGAGGCCGGGGGTCATCCTCCTTTTCTAAATAACAAAAATACTAACAAAGCAATCATGTCTTCTCAAAATAACATGGCCAAAGAAAGTTATCCCTACACAATCATATAGTCTGGCTATGCTCTATCTTCATCACACAAAATATTTAAATCATGCACAACCCCGGTTTTAGCCAAGCAATTGTTTCATACTTTAGTATTCTCAAACTTTTTCAACTTTCACACAATACATGAGTGTGAGCCATGGACATAGCACTATAGGTGAAATAGAATATGGTGGTTGTGGAGAAGACAAAAAGGAGGAAGATAGTCTCACATCAACTAGGCGTATCAACGGGATATGGAGATGCCCATCAATAGATATCAATGTGAGTGAGTAGGGATTCGCCATGCAACGGATGCACTAGAGCTATAAGTGTATGAAATATCAAAAGGAAACTAAGTGGATGTGCATCCAACTTGCTTGCTCACGAAGACCTAGGGCACTTTGAGGAAGCCCATCATTGGAATATACAAGCCAAGTTCTATAATGAAAAATACCCACTAGTATATGAAAGTGACAACTTAGGAGACTCTCTATCTTGAAGATCATGGTGCTACTTTTAAGCACAAGTGTGGTAAAAGGATAGTAACATTGTCCCTTATCTCTTTTTCTCTCATTTTTTTGTGTGGACTTCTTTGGCCTCTTTTTTTATTTGGTCTTCTTTGGCCTCTTTTATTCTTCATAAAGTCCGGAGACTCATCCCAACTTGTGAGGGAATCATTGCTTCCATCATCCTTTCCTCACATGGTACAATGCTCTAATAATGAAGATCATCACACTTTTATTTACTTACAACTCAAAAATTACAACTCAATACTTAGAACAAAATATGACTCTATGTGAATGCCTCCGGCGGTGTACCGGGATGTGCAATGAATCAAGAGTGACATGTATGAGAGAATTATGAATGGTGGCTTTGCCACAAATACGATGTCAACTACATGATCATGCAAAGCAACATGAAAATGGTGGAGCATGTCATAATAAACGGAACGGTGGAAAGTTGCATGGCAATATATCTCAGAATGGCTATGGAAATGCCATAATAGGTAGGTATGGTGGCTGTTTTGAGGAAGGTATATGGTGGGTGTATGATACCGGTGAGAGTTGCATGGCACAAGAGAGGCTAGCAATGGTGGAAGGGTGAGAGTGCGTATAATCCATGGACTCAACATTAGTCATAAAGAACTCACATACTTATTACAAAAATCTACAAGTCATCAAAACAACGTACTACACGGATGCTCCTAGGGGAAGGGTTGATAGGAGTTAACCATCGCGCGATCCCGACCTCCACACATAAGGAAGACAATCAATAAATAAAGCATGCTCCAACTTCATCACATAACGGTTCACCATACGTGCATGCTACGGGAATCACAAACTTTAACACAAGTATCTCTCAAATTCACAACTACTCAGTAGCATGACTCTAATGTCACCATCTTCATATCTCAAAACAATCATAAGGAATCAAACTTCTCTTAGTATTCAATGCACTTTATATGAAAGTTTTTATTCTACCCATCTTGGATGCCCATCATATTAGGACTAAATTCATAACCAAAGCAAATTACCATGCTCTTCTAAAAGACTCTCAAAATAATATAAGTGAATCATGAGAGTTCATTAATTTCTTCAAAATAAAACCACCGCCGTGCTCTAAAAAGATATAAGTGAAGCACTAGAGCAAATGACAAACTACTCCAAAAGATATAAGTGAAGATCAATGAGTTGTCGAATAATTATGCAACTATGTGAAGACTCTCTAACATTTAAGAATTTCAGATCTTGGGATATTATTCAAACAACAAGCAAAACAAAATAAAACAAAATGACGCTCCAAGCAAAACACATATCATGTGGTGAATAAAAATATAGCTCCAAGTAAAGTTACCGATGAACGAAGACGAAAGAGGGGATGCCTTCTGGGGCATCCCCAAGCTTAGGCTCTTGGTTGTCATTGAATATTACCTTGGGGTGCCTTGGGAATCCCCAAGCTTAGGCTCTTGCCACTCCTTATTCCATAGTCCATCGAATCTTTACCCAAAACTTGAAAACTTCACAACACAAAACTCAATAGAAAACTCGTAAGCTTTGTTAGTATAAGAAAATAAACCACCACTTAGGTACTGTTGCGAACTCATTCTAAATTCATATTGGTGTAATATCTGCTGTATTCCAACTTCTCTATAGTTCATACCCTCCGATACTACTCATAGATTCATCAAAATAAGCAAACAACACATGGAAAACAGAATATGTCAAAAACAGAAAAGTCCGTAGTAATCTATATTATTTGAATACTTCTGTAACTCCAGAAATTCTGAACTAAATTTGTGGAAGTGAGGAATTTGTCTATTAATCATGTGCAAAAAAAATCAACCTAAAAGCACACTCTAGTAAAACATGGCAGCTAATCTCGTGAGTGCAAAAATTTCTGTTTTTACAGCAAGATCGCAAAGACTTCACCCAAGTCTTCCCAAAGGTTCTACTTGGCACAAACACTAATTAAAACATAAAACCACATCTAACCAGAGGATAGATGAATTATTTATTACTAAACAGGAGCAAAAATCAAAGAATAAAATTAAAATTGGGTTGCCTCCCAACAAGCGCTAACGTTTAATGCCCCTAGCTAGGCATGATGATTTCAATGATGCTCACATAAAAGATAAGAATTGAAAAATAAAGAGAGCATCATGAAGAATATGACTAGCACATTTAAGCCTAACCCACTTCCTATGCATAGGGATTTTGTGAGCAAACAACTTATGGGAACAATAATCAACTAGCAAAGGAAGGCAAAACAAGCATAACCTTAAAACTTTAAGCACATAGAGAGGAAACTTGATATCATTGCTACTCCTACAAGCATATATTCCTCCCTCATAATAATTTTCAGTAGCATCAGGAATGAATTAAACAATATAACCATCACATAAAGCATTATTTTCATGATCTACTTACATAGAAATTTTACTACTCTCCACATAAGCAAATTTATTCTCATCAATAGTAGTGGGAGCAAACTCAACAAATTAACTATCATGTGAAGCATAATCCAATTGAAAATTAAAATCATGATGACAAGTTTCATATTTATGTTTATTATTTATGGCATACGAGTCATCACAATAATCATCATAAATAGGAGGCATGATTTTACCATAATAAATTTTCTCATCAAAACTCGGGGGACAAAAAATATCATCTTCATCAACCATAGCACCCCCAAGCTTGTGGCTTTGCATATCATTAGCATCATAGGTATTCAAAGAATTCATACTAACAACATTGAAATCATGCTCATCATTAACATATTTTATGCCAAGCATTCTATGTAATTCTTCTTCTAGTACTTGAGCACAATTTTCCTTCCCATCATTTTCATGAAAGACATTAAAAAGATGAAGCATATGAGGCACCCTTAATTCCATTTTTTGTAGTTTTATTTTATAAACTAAACTAGTGGTAAAACAAGAAACTAAAAGATTCGATTGCAAGATCTAAATATATACCTTCAAGCACTCACCTCCCCGGCAACGGCGCCAGAAAAGAGCTTGATGTCTACTACACAACCTTCTTCTTGTAGACGTTGTTGGCCTCCAAGTGCAGAGGTTTGTAGGACAGCAGAAAATTTCCCTCTAGTGGATGACCTAAGGTTTATCAATTCGTGGGAGGCGTAGGTTGAGGATGGTCTCTCTCAAACAACCCTGCAACCAAATAACAAAGAGTCTCTTGTGTACCCAACACACCCAATACAATGGTAAATTGTATAGGTGCACTAGCTCGGCGAAGAGATGGTGATACAAGTGCAATATGGATGGTAGATATAGGTTTTTGTATTATGAAATTACAGAAACAGCAAGGTAGCAAGTGATAAAAGTGAGAGTAAACGGAATTACAATGCTTCAAAACAAGGCCTAGGGTTCATACTTTCACTAGTGCAAGTTCTCTCAACAATAATAACATAATTGGATCATATAACTATCCCTCAACATGCAACAAAGAGTCACTCCAAAGTCACTAATAGCGGAGAACAAATGAAGAGATTATTGTAGGGTACGAAACCACCTCAAAGTTATCCTTTCTGATCGATCTATTCAAGAGTCCGTAGTAAAATAACACAAAGCTATTCTTTCCGTTCAGTCTATCATAGAGTTCGTACTAGAATAACACCTTAAGACACAAATCAACCAAAACCCTAATGTCACCTAGATACTCCAATGTCACCTCAAGTATCCGTGGGCATGATTATACGATATGCATCACACAATCTCAGATTCATCTATTCAACCAACACAAAGTACTTCAAAGAGTGCCCCAAAGTTTCTACCGGAGAGTCAAGACCCCTATGCATAAGTTCACGAGGTCACGAAACCCACAAGTTGATCACCAAAACATACATCAAGTAGATCACGTGATATCCCATTGTCACCACATATAAGCACATGCATGACATACATCAAGTGTTCTCAAATCCTTAAAGACTCAATCCGATAAGATAACTTCAAAGGGAAAACTTAATCCATTACAAGAGAGTAGAGGGGGAGAAACATCATAAGATCCAACTATAATAGCAAAGCTCACGGTACATCAAGAACGTGCCAAATCAAGAACACGAGAGAGAGAGAGAGAGAGATCAAACACATAGCTACTGGAACATACCCTCAGCCCCGAGGGTGAACTACTCCCTCCTCGTCATGGAGAGCACCGGGATGATGAAGATGGCCACCGGTGAAGGATCCCCCTCCGGTAGGGTGCTGAAACAGGGTCCCGATTGGTTTTTGGTGGCTACAGAGGCTTGCGGCGGCGGAACTCCCTATCTATGGTGCTCCTGGATGTTTTCGGGGTATATGGGTATATATAGGAGGAAGAAGTAGGTCGGTGGAGCTGCGAGGGCCCCATGAGGGTGGGGGCGCGCCCAGGGGGGCAGGCGCGCCTCCCTACCTCGTGGCCTCCTCCTTCTTTCTTGACGTCCACTCCAAGTCCTTTGGATCACGTTTGTCCCAAAAATCACTCCCCCGAAGGTTTCATTCCGTTTGGAATCCGTTTGATATTCCTTTTCTGCAAAACACTGAAATAGGCAAAAAAAACATCAATTTGGACTGGGCCTCCAGTTAATAGGTTAGTCCCAAAAAAATATAAAAGTGCATAGTAAAGCCCATTAAACATCCAACATAGATAATATAATAGCATGGAACAATAAAAAATATACATACGTTGGAGACGTATCAAGCATCCCCAAGCTTAATTCCTGCTCGTGGTCGAGTAGGTAAATGATAAAAACAGAATTTTTGATGTGGAATGCTACCTAACATACTTATCAATGTAATCTTATTTATTGTGGCAAGATTATTCAGATCCATAAGATTCAAAACAAAAGTTTAATATTGACATGAAAACAATAATACTTCAAGCATACTAACAAAGCAATCATGTCTTCTCAAAATAACATGGGCAAAGAAAGTTATCCCTACAAAATCATATAGTCTGGCTATGCTCTATCTTCATCACACAAAATATTTAAATCATGCACAACCCCGGTTTTAGCCAAGCAATTGTTTCATACTTTAGTATTCTCAAACTTTTTCAACTTTCACGCAATACATGAGTGTGAGCCATGGACATAGCACTATAGGTGAAATAGAATATGGTGGTTGTGGAGAAGACAAAAAGGAGGAAGATAGTATCACATCAACTAGGCGCATCAACGGGCTATGGAGATGCCCATCAATAGATATCAATGTGATGAGTAGGGATTCACCATGCAACGGATGCACTAGAGCTATAAGTGTATGAAAGCTCAAAAGGAAACTAAGTGGGTGTGCATCCAACTTGCTTGCTCACGACCTAGGGCTCTTTGAGAAAGCCCATCATTGGAATATACAAGCCAAGTTCTATAATGAAAAATACCCACTAGTATATGAAAGTGACAACATAGGAGACTCTCTATCGTGAAGATCATGGTGCTACTTTGAAGCACAAGTGTGGTAAAAGGATAGTAACATTGTCCCTTCTCTCTTTTTCTCTCATTTTTTTGTGTGGGCTTCTTTGGCCTCTTTTTTTTATTTGGGCTTCTTTGGCCTCTTTTATTCTTCATAAAGTCCGGAGACTCATCCCAACTTGTGAGGGAATCATTTCTTCCATCATCCTTTCCTCACATGGGACAATGCTCTAATAATGAAGATCATCACACTTTTATTTAGTTACAACTCAATACTTAGAACAAAATATGACTCTATGTGAATGCCTCCGGCGGTGTACCGGGATGTGCAATGAATCAAGAGTGACATGTATGAGGGAATTATGAAAGGTGGCTTTGCCACAAATACGATGTCAACTACATGATCATGCAAAGCAATATGACAATGGTGGAGTGTGTCATAATAAACGGAATGGTGGAAAGTTGCATGGCAATATATCTCAGAACGGCTATGGAAATGCCATAATAGGTAGGTATTGTGGCTGTTTTAAGTAATGTGTATGGTGGGTGTATGATACCGGCGAGAGTTGCGCGACATAACAGAGGCTAGCAATGGTGGAAGGGTGAGAGTGCGTGTAATCCATGGACTCAACATTAGTCATAAAGAACTCTCATACTTATTGAAAAAATCTAGAAGTCATCAAAACAAAGTACTACACGCATGCTCCTAGGGGAAGGGTTGGTAGGAGTTAACCATCGCGCGATCCCGACCTCCACACATAAGGAAGACAATCAATAAATAAAGCATGCTCCAACTTCATCACATAATGGTTCACCATACGTGCATGCTACGGAAATCACAAACTTTAACACAAGTATCTCTCAAATTCACAACTACTCACTAGCATGACTCTAATATCACCATCTTCATATCTCAAAACAATCATAAGGAATCAAACTTCTCTTAGTATTCAATGCACTTTATATGAAAGTTTTTACTATACCCATCTTGGATGCCCATCATATTAGGGCTAAATTCATAACCAAAGCAAATTACCATGCTGTTCTAAAAGACTCTCAAAATAATATAAGTGAAGCATGAGAGTTCATTAATTTCTTCAAAATAAAACCACTGCCGTGCTCTAAAAAGATATAAGTGAAGCACTAGAGCAAATGACAAACTACTCCAAAAGATATAAGTGAAGATCAACGAGTAGTCGAATAATTACGCAACTATGTGAAGACTCTCTAACATTTAAGAATTTCAGATATTTGGATATTATTCTAACAGCAAGCAAAACAAAATAAAACAAAATGACGCTCCAAGCAAAACACATATCATGTGGTGAATAAAAATATAGCTCCAAGTAAAGTTACCGATGAACGAAGACGAAAGAGGGGATGCCTTCTGGGGCATCCCCAGCTTAGGCTCTTGGTTGTAATTGAATATTAACTTGGGGTGCCTTGGTCATCCCCAAGCTTAGGCTCTTGCCACTCCTTATTCCATAGTCCATCGAATCTTCACCCAAAACTTGAAAACTTCACAACACAAAACTCAACACAAAACTCGTAAGCTCCGTTAGTATGAGAAAATAAACCACCACTTAGGTACTGTTGTGAACTCATTCTAAATTCATATTTATGTAATATCTACTGTATTCCAACTTCTCTATGGTTCATACCCTTCGATACTACTCATTGATTCATCAAAATAAGCAAACAACACATGGAAAACAGAATATGTCAAAAACAGAACAGTCTGTAGTAATCTGTATCATTCTAATACTTATATAACTCCAAAAATTCTTAACTAAATTGGTTGAAGTGAGGAATTTGTCTATTAATCATCTGCAAAAAGAATCAACCTAAAAGCACTCTCCAGTAAAACATGGCAGCTAATCTCGTGAGCGCAAAAGTTTCTGTTTTTTACAGCAAGATCGCAAAGATTTCACCCAAGTCTTCCTAAAGGTTCTACTTGGCACAAACACTAATTAGAACATAAAACCACATCTAACCAGAGGCTTGATGAATTGTTTATTACTAAACAGGAGCAAAAAGCAAAGAACAAAATTAAAATTTGGTTGCCTCCCAACAAGCGCTAACGTTTAACGCCCCTAGCTAGGCATGATGATTTCAATGATGCTCACATAAAAGATAAGAATTGAAAAATAAAGAGAGCATCATGAAGAATATGACTAGCACATTTAAGCCTAACCCACTTCCTATGCATAGGGATTTTTTGAGCAAACAACTCATGGGAACAATAATCAACTAGCATAGGAAGGCAAAACAAGCATAACCTTAAAACTTTAAGCAAATAGAGAGGAAACTTGATACCATTGCAACTCCTACAAGCATATATTACTCACTCGTAATAATTTTCAGTAGCATCATGAATGAATTCAACAATATAACCATCACGTAAAGCATTATTGTCATGATCTACTTGCATAGAAATTTTACTACTCTCCACATAAGCAAATTTATTCTCATCAATAGTAGTGAGAGAAAACTCAACAAAATAACTATCATGTGAAGCATAATCCAATTGAAAATTAAAATCATGATGACAAGTTTCATGGTTATGTTTATTTTTTATGGCATATGAGTCATTACAATAATCATCATAAATAGGAGGCATGATTTTACCATAATAAATTTGCTCATCAAAACTTGGGGGACAAAAAATATCATCTTCATCAAACATAGCATCCCCAAGCTTGTGGCTTTGCATATCATTAGCATCATAGGTATTCAAAGAATTCATACTAACAACATTGCAATCATGCTCATCATTCACATATTTTATGCCAAGCATTCTATGTAATTCTTCTTCTAGTACTTGAGCACAATTTTCCTTCCCATCATTTTCGCGAAAGACATTAAAAAGATGAAGCATATGAGGCACCCTTAATTCCATTTTTTTGTAGTTTTATTTTACAAACTAAACTAGTGATAAAACAAGAAACTAAAAGATTCGATTGCAAGATCTAAATATATACCTTCAAGCACTCACCTCCCCAGCAACGGTGCCAGAAAAGAGCTTGATGTCTACTACACAACTTTCTTCTTGTAAACATTGTTGGGTCTCCATGTGCAGAGGTTTGTAGGACAGTAGCAAATTTTCCTCAAGTGGATGACCTAAGGTTTATCAATCCGTGGGAGGCGTAGGTTGAAGATGGTCTCTGTCAAACAACCCTGCAACCAAATAACAAAGAGTCTCTTGTGTCCCCAACATACCCAATACAATGGTAAATTGTATAGGTGCACTAGTTCGGCGAAGAGATGGTGATACAAGTGCAATGCAGACGGTAGACATACTTTTTTGTAATCTGAAATTATAAAAACAGCAAGGTAGCAAGTGATAAAAGTGAGCGTAAACGGTATTGCAATGCTTCGAAACAAGGACTATGGTTCATACTTTCACTAGTGCAAGTTCTCTCAACAATAATAACATAATTGGATCATATAACTATCCCTCAACATGCAACAAAGAGTCACTCCAAAGTCACTAATAGCAGAGAACAAACGAAGAGATTATTGTAGGGTACGAAACCACCTCAAAGTTATCCTTTCTGATCGATCTATTCAAGAGTCCGTAGTAAAATAACACGAAGCTAATCTTTCCGTTCGATCTATCATAGAGTTCGTACTAGAATAACACCTTAAGACACAAATCAACCAAAACCCTAATGTCACCTAGATACTCCAATGTCACCTGAAGTATCCGTGGGCATGATTATACGATATGCATCACACAATCTCAGATTCTTCTATTAAACCAACACAAAGTACTTCAAAGAGTGCCCCAAAGTTTCTACCGGAGAGGCAAGACGAAAACGTGTGTCAACCCCTATGCATAAGTTCACGAGGTCACAAAACCCGCAAGTTGATCACCAAAACATACATCAAGTAGATCACGTGATATCCCATTGTGACCACAGATAAGCACATGCATGACATACATCAAGTGTTCTCAAATCCTTAAAGACTCAATCTGATAAGATAACTTCAAAGGGAAAAGTCAATCCATTACAAGAGAGTAGAGGGGGAGAAACATCATAAGATCCAACTATAATAGCAAAGCTCGCGGTACATCAAGATCGTGCCAAATCAAGAACACGAGAGAGAGAGAGAGAGAGAGAGAGAGAGAGAGAGAGAGAGAGAGAGAGAGATCAAACACATAGCTACTGGTACATACCCTCAGCCCTGAGGGTGAACTACTCCCTCCTCGTCATGGAGAGCGCTGGGATGATGAAGATGGCCACCGGTGAGGAATCCCCCCTCCGGCAGGGTGCCGGAACAGGGGCCCGATTGGTTTTTGGTGGCTATAGAGGCTTGCGGCTGCAGAACTCCCGATCTACGGTGTTCCTGTATGTTTTCGGGGTTTATGGGTATATATAGGAGGAAGAAGTAGGTCGGTGGAGCTGTGAGGGGCCCACGAGGGTGGGGGGCGCGCCCAGGGGGCAGGCGTGCCTCCCTGCCTCGTGGCCTCCTTGCTTCTTTCTTAACATCCACTCCAAGTCCTCTGGATCACGTTTGTTCCAAAAATCACTCCCCAGAAGGTTTCATTCCGTTTGGACTCTGTTTGATATTCCTTTTCTGCAAAACACTGAAATAGGCAAAGAAACATCAATTTGGACTGGGCCTCCGTTTAATAGGTTAGTCCCAAAAAGAATATAAAAGTGCATAGTAAAGCCCATTAAACATCCAAAATAGATAATATAATAGCATGGAACAATAAAAAATTATAGATACGTTGGAGACGTATCAAGGCACCCCAAGGTACTATTCATGGACTCCCAAGCAACTACGCTTGGGGATGCCCTGGAATGCACCCCCTCTTTCTTCTAACGATCATCGATAATTTTACTTGGAGATATATTTCTATACATCACATGATATGCGCAAATTCTTGGAGTCTTTTGTGTTTATTTTTCCTTTTTCTTTTATGCACCATGCTGGTATGAGAGAGTCCTTGGTTGATTTACAGAATGCTTCATGCACTTCATTATAACTTTTGAGTATGGCTTTATAGAATGCTTCATGTGCTTCACTTATATCATTTGAAGTTTGGATTGCCAGTTTCTCTACACATAGAATTATACAGGCAAAGGTGTCCCGTCTTTCAATGAGATGATGGATATCGCTTTGGTGGCAGTCCACTTTGACGATCCGACTACGAACGTGCAAGGACATCGCGCCTTAGCAATCGCTAAACCAACTCCGAGAGGTTATTGACCACGCTAGAGCACGATCAACCTGACCACGAGGGTCTGTTTACTGCGAGCAAACGAAGAACAAGCAAGAAACTGAGATTGCAATCTGGATATTGCGAATATAAGATGAAAGCTTTATTGATCAAGGTGGGGTTCTGTGACGCCTTTGTCTGGTCGTTGAACACAAATGAAGTACGCGAAGTTGCAGCTATGGCAAACTTTTAATCTAAACAAAACCCAAAGTCTAAACGATGCCCTAAGGGCTGTATATATGGAGGAAGAGGGGGGAATTTCGTGGCCCTTGGTGGAGGGGTCCGAAATCAACCCTATCTCTCGTTTCCCCACACATACGGACTCTAAAAATAGCCTATACTTATGTATTTCGAAATTACATGGGCCTGGCCCAATAAAAAGGTGACGCAACACCTATAATAGCCTCGGGACGAAATTTATGAAGTGGCATCTTGTATATTTCGTCCAAGGCTTCATGCACCCATTATGGTGGCTTCAAAGTCCTGAAATCATCACTTGTAACTCCGTTCTTGTTCCCCTTGCGCATGCCATCATCTCCATGCTTGTTCTTGCTCCAATGTTCATCCTTCTCCAAGCTAGGCCCTTCATTTGTAAGCAAAACAAATGTATCTAATTTAGGCAGCATCATATTCTCATGAACATTAGAATCATTACCAAGAAACGGAAGTACCTGGTAATTTAGTTGGCGTGCACGAGCTCTAGTAATTGGTCCAGTATGTATAGCAGCAGGGGCTGTGGGTGTAACAATGGTATTGATGTCCTCATCATCCTCCCCTTCTTGAAATGAAGTCGTCCTCGACGGAAGTTCATCTTCCTCACCCAAATAAGGCTTCAAATCTGCAATGTTAAAAGTGGGACTAACCCCAAAATCTGTAGGCAGCTCAAGTTTATATGCATTATCATTTATTTTCTCTAACACCTTAAAGGGACCATCAGCACGTGGCATTAGCTTTGATTTGAGCAAATCAGGAAATCTATCCTTACGCAAATGTAACCAAACAAGATCTCCAGGTGCAAACACAACATGTTTTCTACCCTTATCTCCAGCAAGTTTATATTTAGCATTCATATGCTCAATGTTTTCCTTAGTTAACTCATGCATTTTTAAAATCAATTCAGCACATTGTTTAGCATCAAAATTAACCTTCTCCGAAGATGGAAGAGGCAACAAATCAATAGGTGCACGAGGTAGGAAACCATACACAACTTCAAAAGGGCACATCTTAGTAGTAGAATGCAATGAACGATTATAAGCAAATTCAATATGAGGCAAGCATTCCTCCCACATTTACTTATTATTCTTCAAAACAGCCCTAAGCATAGTAGACAACGTTCTATTGACTACTTCAGTTTGTCCATCAGTTTGGGGGTGACAAGTAGTACTAAAAAGCAGTTTAGTCCCCAACTTAGCCCATAAACATCTCCAAAAGTGGCTAAGAAATTTAGTATCACGATATGAAACAATAGTAGTTGGCACACCATGCAAGCGAATAATTTCACGAAAGAACAAATTAGCAACATTAGCAACATCATCGCTTTTATGACATGGTATAAAGTGTGCCATTTTCGAGAATCTATCCATGACAACAAATGTACTATCCCTCCCCTTCTTTGTTTGAGGTAAACCTAAAACAAAGTCCATAGATATATCCTCCCAAGGAACACTAGGTACAAGCAAAGGCATATATAAACCATGAGGATTGAGTCGTGACTTAGCTTTTTGACATGTAGTGCAGCGAGCAGTAAAACGCTCAACACCCCGTCTCATCTTTGGCCAAAAGAAATGTGTAGCAAGTACGTCCTCCGTCTTCGTCATGCCAAAGTGTCCCATTAATCCTCCTCCATGCGCCTCCTGCAACAACAAAAGATGAATAGAGCTAGCTGGAATGCATAGCTTGTTAGCACGGAACACAAATCCATCATTAACAAAAAACTTGCTCCATGTTCCCCCTTCTTTACAATTCTGCAATACATCTTTAAAATCAGCATCATGCACATATTGATCTTTGATGGTCTCCAAACCAAATATTTCGAAGTCAAGTTGTGAAAGCATAGTATAGCGATGAGACAATGCATCAGCAATAACATTTTCTTTACCCTTCTTGTGTTTAATGACATAAGGGAAAGTCTCAATGAATTCAACCCATTTAGCATGTCTACGATTCAGTTTAGCTTGACTTTTAATATGTTTCAAAGATTCATGATCATAATGTATAACAAATTCTTTCGGCCATAAATAATGCTGCCATGTTTCTAAAGGCTGAACAAGAGCATATAATTCTTTATCATAAGTAGAATAATTCAGACTAGGCCCACTCAATTTTTCAGAAAAGTATGCAACAGGTTTGCCATTTTGTAATAACACACCTCGTAATCCAGTTCCACTAGCATCACATTGAAGCTCAAAAGTCTTATTAAAATCAGGAAGTTGGAGTAAAGGAGCATGTGTCAACTTATCTTTCAATACCGTGAAGGCTTCTTCCTGTGCGGTACCCCAAAGAAAAGGCACATCTTTCTTTGTAAGCTCATTGAGAGGTGCAACAATGGTGCTGAAATCTCTCACAAAACGCCTATAGAATCCAGCGAGGCCAAGAAAACTCCTCACTTGTGTGACCGTTTTGGGCTGCGGCCAACTCTCAATAGCTTCAATCTTGGCTTTATCAACTTCAATTCCCTGTGGAGTAACAACATAGCCAAGAAAAGATACTCGGTCGGTGCAAAAGGTGCACTTCCCAAGGTTACCAAACAAACGTGCATCACGTAGAGCAATAAAAACAGCACGTAAATGTTCCAAATGTTCTTCCAAAGATCTGCTATAAATCAATATGTCATCAAAGTAAACTACCACAAATCGTCCGATGAAAGCACGTAAAACTTCGTTCATTAATCTCATGAAAGTACTAGGTGCATTAGTTAACCCAAAAGGCATGACTAACCACTCATATAATCCAAACTTAGTTTTAAATGCTGTTTTCCATTCATCTCCCAATTTCATACGAATTTGATGGTAGCCACTACGCAAATCAACTTTGGAGAATATTGTAGAGCCACTCAATTCATCAAGCATATCATCTAGCCTAGGAATAGGATGACGATAACGAATAGTAATATTATTAATGCCTCTACAATCAACACACATACGTGATGTACCATCCTTTTTCGGCACTAGAATAATAGGAACAGCACAAGGACTAAGGGATTCGCGTATATAACCTTTGTCGAGAAGCTCTTGTACTTGACGCATAATCTCCTTCGTCTCCTCTGGATTGGTAAGGTATGGTGCACGGTTTAGCAGTGAAGCACCGGGAATTAAGTCAATCTGATGCTCAATCCCTCGAATAGGCGGTAATCCCGGTGGCATGTCTTGTGGAAAGACGTCAGCGAACTCCTGCAAAATGTTAGTGACAGCAGGAGGCAAAGAGGAAGGCACGTCCTCGAATGAAAATAATGCCTCTTTGCACACAAAAGCATAGCAAACAGATTTGCTGAAATCTAGCTCATCAATATCAGATTTGGTGGCAAATAAACATGCACTTTTCAATTTAATTTCAGAAGCAACACTAGATGGTTTATTATTAGGCTTCATTTGTTGCTCAAATTCTTTTGCCACAATCTGATTTTCACTCTTATTCTTCTCCTGTTTTGCTTTATTAGCTCTATTAATATCATCTTTCAAAATGGAATCAGGAGTCATAGGAAGCAAAGTAATATTTTTATCCTTATGAACAAGAGTATAGTGATTGTTTCTACCATGGTGTACAGATTTTTTATCAAATTGCCATGGTCTACCAAGTAATAAGGAACATGCTTGCATAGGTACCACATCACAATCAACATAATCAACATATGTAGAGATACTAAAATGCACACAAACAGTACGTGTTACCTTAACCTTGCCGCTGTTGTTGAACCATTGGATCTAGTAAGGATGTGGATGTGGTCTTGTGGTGAGAGAAAGCTTCTCCACCATCTCCATGCTAGCCAAGTTGTTGCAGCTCCCTCCGTCTATTATGACGCGCACAGAACGTTCCTTCACAACTCCCTTGGTATGGAACAAATTGTGCCTCTGATTTTGCTCAGCTTGTGTGACCTGCACACTCAAAACACGTTGAGCAACTAAACATTCATACCTGTCAGCGTCTTCAGGAGCCATGTATTGCGTCTCATGATCAGAATCATCTCCACCATGTTCTTCACGTGTAATAAGAGCCAATGTCTCCTCATCATAGTCACTAGCGGACTCATATCCACCACCCTCGGTAGCAATCATCACACACGGAGATTTGCATTCTCTCGCATAATGACCTCCTCCCTTACAACGACGACAAATAATATCACTTGTGTGCCCTGTTGATGCCCTGGAAGAAGAAGAACTCTGTGCAGGCTCGGCAGGTGCGCTCTTGGCAGATAATGGTGGTTGTTCCTGTTTTCTTGTATCACGGCTGTAGGAGGCACCTGATTGAGGTGCTGGTGCAGTTGAAGTAGAAGATGCACGCGGTGTCCATGATGAAGGCCGGCCTGCAGAAAAGTTAGTTCGCGCCAATGCTTGTCGATCCTGCACTTCACCTTCAGCTTTACAAGCAAGATGGAATAAACGAGTGATATTAGTATACTCCTTATAGTCTAGAATGGTCTGAATCTCTCTATTTAATCCACCCAGAAAACGTGCAAGCATAGCTTCATTCTCCTCAACAATACCACATCAAATCATGCCAGTTTGTAATTCCTGATAATATTCTTCTACAGAATTTTTTCCTTGTCTTAAACGCTGCAATTTTTGAAGCAATTCACGTTGATAATATGGTGGAACCCAACGCGTACGCATAGCAGTTTTCAAAGCAGCCCAAGTAGTTGGAATAGGATATAATCTACAATGTTCAGACCACCAGACACATGCAAAACTAGTGAAAGCACAAACAGCAGCAGCAACCCGTCTCTCCTCGGGATATTGTAAACATGTAAAACGTTGTTCAGTTTCTAACTCCCAAGTAAGATATATATCAGGAACATATCTACCCTCAAATGGTGGAATATTCAATTTCAGTTTAGGAATATGGACATCATCTCGTACTTGAGGTGGTGGTGCAGGCCTACCATTACGAATATATACCTGAGGTCGACCTGCTGGTGGTGGTACAGGTGGCTGCACGTAGTGCTGATTTTGATCAACCTCATCCTCATAATCTCCCACATAATCATCCTCCTCCGCATCAGCAGCAGGAGCCACAGAAGTATCAACAGCAGCACCAACAGTTTGGCCAAACGCAAGAGGAACACGTCTTGCTCGGCGGAGGTCTATTTCGCGACGTGGAGGTAGTCGTTGTTGTTGTTGTTGGAGAGGTGCGTTAGGTGCAGCGGGTGGTGGTGGTGGAAGACGCGCGAGCAATTCATTAAACTTGTTATCGAGCTTTGTTTCGAACGTCTTCTCAAGGCCAGTGATCTTCTCCATGGCCTCTTCAAAATTGTTCAGCACATCTTGCACCTGTTCAGTCATCATTTGCTGAAACTTATCATGAAGCTCCTTGTTCGATAAATTCTCCCAGTCAATCTCGCCGGCTTGTGATCCTGGCATGGTTAGCAGCAATAGAAACACACAAGAATATGATCCTACAGACTACGAACAAGTGGTGGTGGTGGGTGTCACAAATCCGTCAAGCAAAACTCAAATTATTACCAGTTCTTACCCAGCAACAGGCGGTGATCGGCAACCGTTGTAGTCAAAACTCTCAAAGCTTGGATAGAGCGATTACCAGGGAGAGTCAAACGCACGACGTAGATGTATGTGGAGCTGGGAAGGCTTATAATATGGTAGCAAAAAGGGTCAGCAATAATCAGTTCAGAGATGCAAAGTTGAATAAACGCTCAACGACGGTACTGTGCTGGTCCTAGGCTAGACTGTGCTAGAGACGCGAGCCTAGAACAGCAACAAAATCACGGCGCGGCACGTAAACAAGGGAGGAGCACACTCTGAATTTTTTTTCTCTCTTTTTTTTGCACTTTTTTTCCGCTTTTTTTTTGCTCCGCAACAAATTTTTTTTCGAAAAAGTCTACAAATGGTCTAAAAACTGCCTAGCCAGAATTTTCCAGACTTAGTTTTTTTTTTTGAAATTGGAACTATTTTTCTTCTACGGATGGCTCGGAAGTTGGGGAGTCCTTCTCTGTCACGACTCGGAGTATCGCGTGATCTGGAAATCGAGAACAATGCAACAATTACTGGACTCGGACTAGGACTGGTGGCGGAGATGAATCTGGTGGAACTCGGACTGGTGGCGGAGATGAATCTGGTGGAACACGGACAGGTGGCGGATATATGTTGCAGGTGAACACGGATTGGCGTGATGGCGGCGGATATGTGGTGGCGTATATGGATTCGGATTGGCGGTGAATATGTGGTGGTGGTATATGGCAACAGCGACGATGATGATGCGGTGGTGATATATGGCAGCGGCGACGTGACAACCTGTGAACAGAACTCGAAACTCTAAAAGACTAGACACTAAGACTAGCAACTGGACACGATGATGCAACCGCAAATTCAACAAAGCAAATACAGAAAAGATTATGCAAGGCTCAGATTGGTTCGGATGGGATGAACTAACCCTAATTTTTTTTTGGCTTTTTCGTGGACTATAGGTATGAAGAACAGACTCGATCTAAACTACGAAAAACTGTAAAATCTCACCGAGCAACCTGGAAATCTGATACCACTTGATACAGGCAAAGGTGTCCCGTCTTTCGATGAGATGATGGATATCGCTTTGGTGGCATTCGACTTTGACGATCTGACTACGAACGTGCGAGGACGTCGCGCCTTAGCAATCGCTAAACCAACTCCGAGAGGTTATTGACCACGCCAGAGCACGATCAACCTGACCACGAGGGTCTGTTTCCTGCGAGCAAACGAAGAACAAGCAAGAAACTGAGATTGCAATCTGGATATTGCGAATATAAGATGAAAGCTTTATTGATAAAGGTGGGGTTCTGTGACGCCTTTGTCTGGTCGTTGAACACAAACGAAGTACGCGAAGTTGCAGCTATGGCGAACTTTTAATCTAAACAAAACCCAAAGTCTAAACGATGCCCTAAGGGCTGTATATATGGAGGAAGAGGGGGGAATTTCGTGGCCCTTGGTGGAGGGGTCCGAAATCAACCCTATCTCTTGTTTCCCCACACATACGGACTCTAAAAATAGCCTATACTTATGTATTTCGAAATTACATGGGCCTGGCCCAATAAAAAGGTGACGCGGCACCTATAATAGCCTCAGGACGAAATTTATGAAGTGGCATCTTGTATATTTCGTCCAAGGCTTCATGCACCCATTATGGTGGCTTCAAAGTCCTGAAATCATCACTTGTAACTCCGTTCTTGTTCCCCTTGCGCATGCCATCATCTCCATGCTTGTTCTTGCTCCAATGTTCATCCTTCTCCAAGCTAGGCCCTTCATTTGTAAGCAAAACAAATGTATCCAATTTAGGCAGCATCATATTCTCATGAACATTAGAATCATTACCAAGAAACGAAAGTACCTGGTAATTTAGTTGGCGTGCACGAGCTCTAGTAATTGGTCCAGTATGTATAGCAGCAGGGGTTGTGGGTGTAACAATGGTATTGATGTCCTCATCATAGAAAAACACCATTTGTTGAATGCTCTTCTGCTTCACTTATATTTGTTAGAGCGTGTGCATATCTTTTGTAGAAAGAATTAAATTCTCATGCTTCATTTATATCTATTTAGAGATTTAACAGGAATTGGTCATTCACATGGTAAGTTATAAAATCCTACATAAAACTTGTAGATACTGAATATGATATGTTTGATTCCTTGCAATAGTTTTGCGGTATAAAGATGGTGATATTAGAGTCATGCTAGTGAGTAATTGTGGATTGCTAGAAATACTTGTGTTAAGGTTTGTGATACGCAAAGCTTGCACGTATGGTGAACCGTTATGTGATGAAGTCGGAGCATCATTTATTTTTATTGTCTTCCTTATGAGTGGCAGTCGGGGACGAGCAATGGTATTTTCCTACCAATCTATCCCCCAAGGGGCATGTGTATTAGTATTTTCCTTCAATGTCTAATAAAGTTTTGCAATAAGTATGTGAGTTCTTTATGACTAATGTTGAGTCCATGGATTATACGGACTCTCACCCTTCCACCATTGCTAGCCTCTTTAGTACAGTGCAACTTTCGCCGATGCATTAAACCCACCATATTCCCTTCCTCAAAATAGCCACCATACCTACCTATTTTGGCATATCCATAGCCATCCCAAGATATATTGACATGCAGCTTCCACCATTCCGTTTATTATGACACGCACCATCATTGTCATATTGCTTTGCATGATCGTAAGATAGCTAGCATGATGTTTTTATGGCTTGTCCATTTTTTGATGTCATTAGTACGCTAGATCATTGCACATCCTGGTACACCGCCGAGGGCATTCATATAGAGTCACATCTTTTGTTCTAGTATTGTGTTGTAAGTAAAGTGTGATGATCATCATTATTAGAGCATTGTCCCATGTGAGGAAAGGATCATGGAAGCTATGATTCCCTCACAAGTTGGGATGAGTCTCTGGATGCCAGAGAGTCCAAATAAAAAAATAAAAAGGAGGCCAGAGAGTCCAAATAATAATAATAAAAAAGAGGCCAAAGAGCCAGAAAAGAGAAAACTAAAAAATGAGAGAAATAAAGAGAAAGGGACAATGTTACTATCCTTTTCCACACTTGTCACTACAAAAAAAAAGACACATCCGTGACATTTTGGGCCGAACTAATTTTTTTTCTGTCATACATATGACACTTCTATGACGATAATTGTGACAAAAACCGGTATCATCATAGATGTGGTGGGCTCCTACTTCTATGACAAAAAATCATGACAGAAAATGGGCTTTTCGTCCTAGGCGGGCCGGAGACGCAGCTGCATGACATTCTTTGGGCCGTCCATGACGGAAAAAAGGTAGAAGCGAGGGGGAGGAAAATTTCGGGGAGTTGCCGATTACGGTGGGAGGTCGGGGGCGGAGCGATGCGCGTTTCTCTTGTACACGTACGCGCATGTGTGCGAGGCATTGGCTCTAACTGAACCCGAGCGAGGCGTTGGGCTCTAACTGAACCCGAGCGATTGCACTGCAGGCTACGCGTTAATGAACCCGAGCGATCGATCGATGGCTGTTAACTGAACCCGATGGAGCGATTCCTTCGCTACTGCTGCTAACTGAAGCCG
>NC_041385.1:352401695-352415922 GCF_002162155.2 Triticum dicoccoides | reverse complement strand
AGGCTGGAGGAGGTCGACGGTGGAGATGAACAGTATCCCATGGAGTCCCGTTTTGCGGTACGCCACACCCCTCCCGATGAACAGGACCCCCGTTTCGACCGTAGCGCTCCAACACAAGTCCGTTTCGTCCGTTTTGCGGTACGCCACACCCCTCCCGATCAACAGGACCCCCGTTTCGACCGTAGGAGGTCTGTTTCGTCCGTTTGGCGGTACGCCGCACCCCTCCCGATCAACAGGATCCCCATTTCGACCGTAGGAGGTCCGTTTCCTCCATTCTGCGGTACGCCACACCCCTCCCGATCAACAGGACCCTGTTCTGAACGTAGGAGGTCCGTTTCCTCCCTTGTGCGGTACGCGAGGCCTTGTTTCCATCGCCTGTTCCGTCCAAGCCCTCCGGAGGAACACGACCACGCATTCCGTTCCGACCCAGCCGGTTGGCTCCCCATGAACATGACGACGACGCTGTTTCTCCGTTCCGACCCAGCCATGTACGTATGCGCGAGTAGGCGTTCGAGACCCTGCCCATATGTACGTATGTGGCCGTATTTTCTTTCTTGCACCCTCGCCGTTGTACGTACGCTACGTGCGCGCCTCTACTACGACACGTGCGCGCCTCTAAATCGACCAGTATGTACGTACACGTTCGCGACCAGAATGACAATGCTACGTACACTTCGACCAGGTGGGTCCCGATTGTCAGGCACTTCCTTGCCTGCGAAGATGTAGCTGGTGGGTCCCAGCAGTCAGGGGGAGAATTGTTTTTTTTTGGACGCACTTCCTTGCGTGCGAAGATGTAGCTGGTGGATCCCAGCAGTCAGGGGGGCGAATCGTTTTTTTGCCCAGACGCACTTCCTTGCGTGCGAAGGTGTAGCTGGTGGGTCCCAGCAGTCAGGAGGGAAATGTTTTTTTGCGAAATACGGTGGCCCGTCCGGTGGGTCCCTGCTGTCAGGTGGAGGAATCATTATTTTCTGCGTAATAAGGAGGCACTTCCTTGCTGCGGCCGTGGACCCAGCTGTCAGCCTCTCGACGTACAGTCCACATCCGATGGAAGTCGTTCCTTGACCACGTTGACCACGCCGCGCTGAGAGCACCAGGGCGGTGGACGACAGCGAGGCCTAGGAAGGGGACGACGCAGAGCCGGTGAAGACGCGGCAGTGGATGCCCACACTGAGAGGAGTATGAGTATTCACTCGTTCGGCTGCGGTGTGAGGCTGTCGTCGCTGCAGGGCCTGGCCTAAGGTGGGAATAGTAGGGGGCGGTGAGGCCTCCGCGGCAGCACAGCCGGCCACGGTAGGCAGGAGCAGGCAACACGACCAGCACTGCTTTGGGCGGCTGGAGCAAGAAGACCAAAGGTTGAAGAAGCACTACGGCCGTTGGATGGACATCGTACGGTCACTGGATCTAGAATCGTTCATATTGACTAAGTTGACAAAGCCCTCTGTCCCCGTCAACTTAGTAGGACCACAAGTCAGCTTCCCACCAAGGTGAGTCCTAGCTAGCAGGGGGAGTATTCATTTTTTTGTGCGTAATAAAGAGGCACTTCCGGTGGGTCCGAGGTGACATCGGGGGGAACGTTTTTTTCGCGAAATACGGTGGCCCGTCCGGTGGGTCCCAGTAGTCAGGGGGGAAACATTTTTTCACAAAATAAGGTGGCCCGTCCGGTGGGTCCCTGCTGTCAGGTGGAGGAATAATTATTTTGCACGTAATAAGGAGGCACTTCCTTGTGGCCGCTGTGGACCCAGCTGCCAGCCTCTCCACGTAAAATACTCTTCCGATGGAAGTCGGTCATTGACCATGTTGACCACGCCGCGCCGAGAGCACCAGGACGGTGGACGATGGCGACGCCTAGGAAGGGGACGACGCGGAGCCGGGGAAGACACATCAGTGGAAGCCCGCGTGGAGAGGAGTACGAGGGTTTACTGGTTCGGCTGCGGTGTGAGGCTGCCGTCGCCGCAGAATAACAGGGGGTGTGGGTGAGTGGAGGGATGTCCTGGCCAGCGGTGGGAGTAGTATGGGGGCGGTGAGGCCTCCGCGGCAACACAGCTGGCCACAGGAGGCAGGAGCAGGCGGCACGACCGGCGCTGCTTTGGGCGGCTGGACCAAGAAGACCAGAGGTTGAAGAAGCACTGCGGCCGTTGGATGGACATCGTACGGTCACTGAAGCTAGAATCATTTATATTGACTAAGTTGACAAAGCCCTTGGTACACTCCAACTTAGTAGGCCCACAGGTCAGCCTCCGAAACGGTGCGCCCTAGATGTCAGGGGGAGGAATCATTTTTTGGGCGGCCGAAGCTAATAATATCCGAGATTGAAGAAGAAGCACGACATCCGTTGGATAGACATCCAACGACCACTGCTGCTAGAACCATGTGTTGACTATAATAAGTTGACAAAGCCTTGCATACGCGTCAACTTATTTTTTTAGGAGACGCGTCACTTAGTAGGCCCACAAGTGTGTGGCAGAGAACTTATAGCCCATTTGCGTTTTGTAAGAATGTACAGCCCATTTTTGAATTCTAATGGAATTTACAACAGCCCATTTACAGTTTGTTAAAAGTACAGTCCATTTTCTAGCTAGGACAATGATTAATAATTTCAACCAACCGTTGAAGACATAATTCAATAAAATTTCCCACATTTTGATGGGATCCGAAATATTTTTATCCCAAAATTTCTAGTGAGATTAAATATAAATTTGTATTACGTAAAAATCCAACGAAACATTGCGCGCGCAACAATAAAAATTTAAGATTTTCAAAATCCATAAATAATATTTATAAACTAATTGCGTGTTTGGTGCATTCTTTATAGTTACTGCCCAGTTTTTATAATTACATCCCATTTATTATTTTTGAAGCCCATTTTCCTGTTAAGCCTAATGCATCCTTCCTAGGAAAGATTTGCAGCCCAGCGGGGCTGAGAATAAGAAGTTGACCTTGCCTGGGTATTCCTCAAAAAGACGTATAGCTGGGCTAGCCATTTTCATCTTGAAAAAAGTAGTATCTGGGCTGGATATCTGGCCTGGGCTAGATGGGCCACAGCCGCCCAGTTAATACCCTGCTCTCCTCTGAACAACAACGAAATCATCGCCAAGAAAAACTCTGCAGTGCTCACGCCTCAAAAATACAAATACTGCTCGAGCTGCTTGGTCCCAGCTGTCGGCCGCACCTTGTGCAATTCTCTTGTTTATATTGACTACATAGGTTGACAATGGTGTGGGACCGTGATGTCAGGAAACCAGGAGAAAGCAAAAAAAATTATAGTTGTACATAATAAGGAGGCACTTGCGTACGTACAGCTATGGCCCTAGTGGGTCCCTAGTGTCATCCAGTCAAAATAAAGTCATCTCCTGAATCCTCATGTTCGTTGACCATGTTAACAATGCTCGGTGCCATGGCGAGCGCAACAACTCGAAGGACAACGGAGAGGGCCTCGCGGGTCCTATGGAGGTCTGATACAACGCCCTCTGCTCATTCAGGAAGCCTGGATCATCGGACACCTATGAGCACCTTCAAGAAACTGAGATGGCATGAAACGGTAAGGCCGCGCTTGGGAGCTCTGGTTTATTTCAAACCTGTATTAACATACAAGTGTAATTTACTCGTCATCGGAAGGCCCGAGGTCTGTAAGTAAAACCGGCGGGTTACGCGTGTAATTTGAGAGACCAGTGTATATTTTACGAGCACTGCTATATGGACGACATCACCAGACGATAGATGCACGACGTGCGTATCATGCCATCCATGGGCAAGGCTGAAATAGCAGCTAACACCTGGATTAGCAATCGTCCGAGTGTCGTTCAACGTTTTTATCGTGTGTGAAGTACTTCCAATATTTTACTAGTCGAAATCGACCAACCAAGCGCCTTCGCCCGAGACCATCTGCTTTAATTTACAAGCGTCAGTTTTACAAACGGTTTTGGTTCGAAAACGACGATCCAATCACGTCCTAATATCATGAGTTGGTCGGAAGATCATATGGTTTCACGTCTAAACTACCCGACATGTCGTATAGGCTATGAATGAAACATCAGACGATGAACTTCTTACGCACGGAAATAACAGAAGAGGATGATCTTATTAACAAGCAAATCAATGGCATTAGATCGACATGCAAAACAATATGAAGCATTATTCTCAGGAGGCACGATGAACAAATCGTGATGCTGCATGCCACAACATTCCAAGCTCAACTTTGCAATCAAACACAAGGCCTGGCATTACATAGACAATATTCAGAAGAAACTCTTAACACAGGAATATCTCAGCAGAGTAACTATTTACTTCTAAACTGAACACAAGAATAGGAAAAAACACTCGACGCTGCTCACAGCAAGGGCGTCCCACTCAAAAATATCAAATGCATGTCTTCTGGCTAACATCAATGAGCAAATTTTGACAAGGTTTTCCAATTCCAATATATTAAACTAACGTCTTCTTGCTAACATCAATGATTAAACTTTGACAAGCTTTTCCCATTCAAAATATGTAATGCCTATGATCGTGTCCTGTCATAGCTTCTTGTACTTGTTTGTGCACTTTTTGCCCAGGGCACTCCACGTGTTGTTAAATTGCCAATGGTCTCTGCAGACTAGTCATGTCACCGGTGTCTAATAATACTCTGTAAAGCTTCTCGGTCATTCCTTCTGTAATGTACCACAACCAGGGATTGCTTCTTTCTGCAAAGTGGAACGACCAATTAGACCCAGTAACGCAGCAGTTTGCCTTGGACACATTGGCTCCTTTTATGCAGTTCAACTAAAATCGAAGTCGGAATAAAACCGAGCTTTAATTTTGATATCCCTGTAAGCAACAATAGGTATAAGGGAAACAATTACTGAGAAATAACGGTTGATGACTTGTCTTAATGGGAAACAAAGCAGGAGAGTAGCAATTCTCCATCAGTGTGATTCATTCATATTGACTGAGACATTATCTTAACAATGCCTTGTTTCAACATGTATAAAGAACGACAAAGCAGAAAAGTACCGTTCCTAAAACAATGCAACTGATTCATTTTTAAAGAGACATTATCTTAACAATACCTTGGTTAAACATGTAGAAAGAACTACAAAGCAGGATAGTACCATTCCTAACAAGTGTTGCGGTTTTGAACTAAGATTCGGCAGTTAATTAATTCTGAGAGTGGCATTGCTTAATTTTACCAGCGGCATTAGATTAACCAAAAGCATATACAGTCCCAGGGGAGAGTGGGCGCAACAACTATATGTGCTTCCATCTACTTATAAAGGGGGTGATGCAGAGTTTGTCGTAACAAAGCAACAAGCATCATGTCTGGGTTGGTCCCATTTTTGTTCACTACTTAATGGGAAAAGACAGCAATACAATAGCTTCAATTCAACATTTATTTAAAACAGTACCAATACAGGTAGCACAACATCTCAAAGCACACTGCACAATCATGTGGATGAAGGCATGTACTGACCTTTCATGAGAACACCAGGATAAAATACGAATCTGCTAACACGAATAGGAAATCCAATCTCCTTTTGTGCAGTTGCACTGAAATCAAGCAAAGTGTTTCGCGTAGCGAAGCAAAATGTCGCAATATCAACAAGTTGAATAGATATCATGTGGTTGAGACCAAGATTTGAAACAACTCGACAGGAACACTGGAAACAAATCTCGATCTCCTTTTGTGCAGTTCCACCAAAATTAAGCAAAGTCACCGGTGTGACATTCAAGTTGAACTGCACAAAACACTCTTAAAACATAAGTGTTTCGAGTAGCGAAGCAAAATGTCGCAATAGCAACAAGTTGAATCGATACCCCTGTTTTAACAGAGGCAAAAAAGGAAACAATTACTTGCCGATAAAGGAGGATGAAACAAACAGTGACAGAAAGAAGCATCTAACTTATCTTGGATGGAAAACAAAGTAGGATAGTAGCATTTCTAAAACGGTTGCATTGATTCATATTAACAGAGACACTCTCTTGAAACAACATTCGTTAAAAAATGTAATTTACTTTTAACAGTGGTATTGCTTCAATTTTCAGGCGGCATTCTTAGATTAACAACAGCAAAATAGTTGTATGAGACATGCTAGCACCATGTGCGTCCACACGTATAAATGGGTGATGTAGAGTATGTAGCCAAGCAGCATATCTGTGTTGGTCCCATATTTGTTCTCTTTGAACTTTTTTCCTATGTGAGGGCGGCAAATCTAGTCCTGCACAAACTACCCGACCCCCCCCAGTTTCTTTCCCTTTTCAACAAAGAGATCGGTTCCTTACAGATGTGTGTACTGGGTTACCCCCTTTTTCCCTTTTCGACCAACGAAGCGGCTGGATAGCCAGTCTATACTACTTTTCCTCCCTCCTTTCCTCATTGAACCACGTCCTAGATTCATGCTCCACCCCACCGCACCTTTCTTTCCTTTTTGAACCAAGACCTAGATTCGACTACAGATCGAAAAAGATCCACATGCAGCTAGAGCAATGACGCTTTCAAAGAAACTTATACCTTAGGGTCGTCGGGATGTGGCAAGGCGTGCGGCGGGAGGCCGGATCTGCCCACACTACATACGGCAGCGAGGAAGAAGGGGTCAGTGGCCCTCCCGCACAGGCGCTGGGTGAAAGAGAACAGTGCAGCCGGCAGTGGATTGCCTCCTTCGCCGAAGGCGATAGAGTTAACGCTGCACCTTCTCCCCTTCCCGGTGTGATGGGATACGGACGCCTCCTTCACCAGCTGTGAGGGGGGGGGGGAGAGACAAGAGGCCAACGCAATCTTGTTTAGATCTGGTGAAGAGAGGGTGAGAGACTGTGAATATAGCAAACCCTAGCAAATGAACGTTGAGCCTCCAGCGTGTAACATATATGTATTGCAGCGAGCGTGTGGAGAGTGCAAACCCTAGCGAACAAGCACTGAGGCTCCCGCTTATATATATACTAATGTAGTACGGACTGAGCTCTGGTGCCTTCACTTCATCTTCTTTTGGCTGTATGACAGGTGAGCCAACCACATTTTGGGCCCACCTGTCATAAACCCAAAGGCAGGTGCACTAAGTTAATGAAGCTGCATCCATATAGTACTCTCGTGTGTATACGACTAATATATAGTGGACTAGTTTTCTTATTCTCTCCATAATAATCGTTTTAAATTGTGTAAGTACAAAACGAAACTCTTTATTTAATGTACAGTGAAGAAAACTAGTACTACTTCTGATGAACTAACGATCCACGCCCACGCGTCCTGGTCGCACTTCCTGTCCTTCACGTGGGGTACACTACCCTCCCTTAAGTGAACAACCACACATGCGCCAAATTATCGGAAACGTGTGAGAGTGTGTACAAATAAAGAATTTTAATTTCAATTATCGGAAAGGTTTGAGAGTATTACAAAGTTTGACTTCAGTTAAATCTAATATGCGGAGTAAATAAAAATGGAGGGCTATTGCGTCCATCCGGGTTTTTAGTCCACACCATTTTTTAAATCAAAGTTAATAGCTGGACAAATAAAATTATAGGGGAGCTGGAGACAAAGTTGTGAGAAGGCTCAGAAATCAATACAAAACTTCTGCTCTTAGTAGCAACATCGATCCTTCTTCGAGGAAACATTTGGTTCATAGCCAATTGTGTGATAAAATTGCACCAACGTGAAAGACGACTGCGTCTCCAACACAACCAAGGTGAACTGACGAAGGATATCATCTTTGTGTGTAACAAGCAAAGCGCACTGATGGAAGACAACTTGTTTTTCATTGAAAATCGGTCAGCTTCACCAGCCGACGCAACCATGAGGCGCAACCATGAGCATCGATAGGTCATCGTGGTGATGCATCATCCATTTGGCATCAAGTTTGGGTGAGGCACCTATGAAGTTCGACAAATCCTCACTGTGGTCTGTTTCTTCTCATTAATCAAGCTCGAGGAAGGAAGAACCACGTGGCAGAGGAAAGTGAGGCGGAACAACAATGGCCATCCAATTTTGTGCAGTTCCACTAAAATTGAGGAAGACATGCCCGGGTATGGAGACACGCATCGCTGTTTCCAAAAATATAAAAAAGGGTTAATGAAAAGTACACCAACAAACAGAAGCATAATAATTATATCTTGATGGGAACTAAACCAGGATACTCGAGAAAAAAATCATTTCTTCATTTAACCAGTGATAGTACTACCACCATATGGACAATGACCGCACAACCACCATGTACTTTTTGTCGAAACAACATGTATACCTCCACCGAGGCATAAATCAGGACAACTTTTCGAGTGGCATTTCCTCTATAATAGTACTAGTAGGTGATGTTGGACCAGCTGACGAACCCTAGCTACTATGCATGGGGAGCTGGGGAGTAGTCGCATAGAAGAAAACCCGCACGCAGCGACCTGGGGAGCTGGACCAGTACAAGAAGTTATACCTCAGGTGGGCGAGATGTCGTTTAGGCGGGCGGGCGGGATCTGCCCACACGACGGCAGCGAACAAGGGCGCGGAGGATCTTCGTCCGCACCAGTGCCGGCTCCGAGAGGACGGTGCGCATCGGCTCCCTCCGTCGCCGATGGCGACAACGTCAACGCTGCACCTCCTCACCTCCCGTAGTGGATGGGATTCGGCCGGATCTGTGACCACCGGTGAGGAGAGAGATAGAGTGGACACTGTCATCTTGTTTTGATATGGAGAGGGTGAGAGAGTGAGATGCGAGAAACTCTATCAAACAAGAGGCTATAATGGAGTAAAACAATCTCTCCATAGCAGTGGTTTCAAATAGATTACGCGTGTTCCCAGAAAAAAGAAACGAAAACTGGCGGACAATTTTTAAGGGTCTGTCTAGGACACATCTAGATGTGACATAGTTATGTCACATCTAAGTTGATGTCCACTCTGTTTGTGGTCTAATTTTTTTGTCCTAGTTTTTTTTGTTTCTTGTTGCTACATTATATATTTGTGGGAGCTTAGATGTGATATCCTTAAATAACATCTAGGTGTGAATTAGACAAACTGATTTTCTAACGTACCAAGAAAGAAAACTCGATCAAAAACACGCCCCCGCTTCCAGGTCGCGAGAGTCGTCGCGCACACACACATAGACATAGACATGCATATCCGTGTTTACGTAAAATTCCATTTCCATCTCCATCTCCAATCATATTTGTCCAACTGGCACATTATTTACATTGTTAATTATATACGCAACAATATTAACGTACATCATCTCTTGTTTGCGCATGTCCGGACCGTTGCCACGGCCGGTCCTGACCAACCCGAACCCTCTTCATCACCCGCGCGAAACGGTCAGTGCCGCATTCATGCCCGGCCAGAGCGGATGCGACCTCTCACTGGCGCCGACATTGAAGCGGTGTGCCGGCCGAGAGAGTGTCGCTCGCGCCGCTTCCGGGTGCACGCGGGTGCTCCGCGTTCAAAGGTCGCAATAGCCGGCTACAACATGCATGTAAAAAGTTCTTGGGAGTCCGTGCTACAGCTAACTGTCCTCCCCCAACTCGTCAATCTCTTCCAGTAGTGCTAGTATTACTCCATGACGCGATCCATCGACAAGCAGGCGGGAAAGTTATCGTATACTCGGTTTGTGGTGAGTGGCATGCCGAGCGACCGTGTGGGGTCGAGCCGTGGAGGAGGGTGAGACACGAACACGACAGACGTGATTTAAACGTTGCTTTTGCTCGATGGCGCGATCCAACGAAACGAAACGTTGGTTTCTCTCCGTTTCCATTTTTTCTCCGGAAAAACGAAAACTTTCCACTCCATTTTCATTCCTATTCCAAGGTTGCCCCGTTACAACATTCTATCAAATACAAAGTAAAACTAACACGCATGCTGATGTATCTCAATGATTCACAGATCATAGCAAATATTTACTTCATGACTAAAGAAAAAAGTTGTGAGAGCGTGTATGCAACAGTCACACGTACACATGGACGCAAAAGCGTGCGCGACGCCCTAATGCATGCATGTCCGAGCACACGACAGAACACACACGATCACGCTAAGTGCTCAACCTACACGTGCATGCACACACATACTTAGTCAGGGTGAGCTAGTGACCGTATAAACACCGGAAAATATATATATTGAGCACAATGAGCGTATTATGAAGTCCACTGACCATATTTTTACAAATATACAGTGACAAACACTGTATTTATCTCGTTTGAAATTAATCCATATTAACCGGAGAGGAGGCAGTATGGACTAGCATTACTTGTGCGCGATGGCTCGCAGGACAAGGAGAAACTTTTGACTAATGCAAGCTCTCCCTCGCTCAGGCGGTGGACGTGCAACAGTTAATTCGGTGTCAGATTGCCAGAAGCATACACTATACTACTAGTGCTACTATTGTTCGACTTCCCTAATAGGCGAACAGCCAAGCGCAAAGTTTACTAGTACTAGTACTACTAATATAGTCTATAAAGGTACATACTATTCTAGTACTAGGAACCGGATGGAGGAGCGTGTGCACTCTTATTATAATTTTAAAATGTGATAAAGCAATCTTCAACACATTTGGTTCTCTTCGAGGGTTCTCGCATGTGATAATGGAAGTTGATTGCATGGAACATTCTCCACAATTCTCGCTTAATTCTGGCTCATATCCTGTTACAAATAGGAGCGCTCGGTAATATTTGCTCTTTTTTGTTATTCAGCATGTAAACAGGTCAGCAAACCTTGCGGCGCATCTTCATGCGAACCGTGCTTGATGCACTTTGAATGTGGCCGAGAGCTGGCTTGATGAAACACCTCGCTTCCTACTTCTTTTTTGGCCGGGTACCTCGCTTCCTAATGACCAGTGTCTTGGCTAATCGTCCTAAGACTGCTTATATATGAATAAAGCTCTCTCATTTACCCGCAAAAAAGATTAAGCCATATTAACCGGAAAGGAGGGAGTATGGACTAGCACTACTTTTTGGTGTGTCATGTCAACTCGCAGAAGGAGGAGAAGCTTGCAGGACAAGGTGAAGCTCGCTTACGCCTTTTGACTAATGCAACCTACCCTCGGTGGACATGCATCAGTCCATTCGGTGTCATATTGTCAGAGGCATACACTGTAGTACCCAACATGCGGAGTACCATCATTGTTCGACTTCACGAAGATGCGAAGAGCCAAGCGCAGTAGTACGAGTAGTACTACTACTAGAACCGCATGGTGGAGCGTCTGTACTCTTATTTTTTATCTTTGATAAAGTACACGTTTATTCCGGAGAAGGGCGGAAAACGGCAGCCCAACATGTAATGAATGATATCGATCAACCAACCATGCTCGAATATATCTTGGCCTCCATGCGAACCCATCTGTGTGTTCTCGCTCCTCGTCTCTCTCAAGGAACGGCGGGTTGGCTCTTTGCCGTCAATTGAGATCGGTTTGCTCACACTCCTGTCCCACATGTCAGTGATATGCCAATAGGAGGTGCGTTGACCAACTGGCCATACGCGTACTTGGTTTTGAACCTTCATACTACTCCTCCCTCCGTCATAGTTTACAGGGCGCGCTTCATTATGATGCATTTCTCTCAATGCATTTCCACCACCAGAGAGACTTTAGACGTGTTTGGTTTAATGCTCAATTAATTAGGGCGTGGTAACCGCAATCAAGTCCACAATTTTCTCTCCATGCACTCTGTACTACTCCCTCCATTCCTTGATATAAGGTGTATAGATTTTTGAAAAAAAATCCAAAATATAAGGTGTATTGCGTTGCAACACTCGTTTGGATAATTTTTTAGGATTTGATTACATTTCCTTATATCATGCAAGCTCCTCTATTTTCTCATGTCAATTAGTCAGGTGTAAACTTGCGCAAAACTTGTGAAATTTTGCCTTCACGTGCGTTCTTTAATTTTCGTGCTAAAAACTATACACCCTACATTTAGGAACGGAGGGAGTACTACGGAGTGGAGTAAGTGCATGCATGTGTGTACCCGGGGTGGAAGCACTGTATGCATGTGTGTACGCATTATTCCCTCTAGTAATAGATGTCGTGCTATAACTACCAATGCTACTTTTCAGGCCAATCGCTAGTCGCCTTGGTCCCACAGATCTTTTTTCTTTTTTCTGAAGCACGTTGTATAAACAGTGACGGATGGAGTAGTATGAGCGGATTCAAAGAAGAGCATATTGATGGTTGCTTCTTTAGAGCAACTTACAGTGGGAAAGGTGGGGCTTATGATTTGACTGCTCATTACTCACTATTAATGCGGCGCAACGACCGGGCTGAGTCTCCCATGCGGTTGTGAACTACCCCCTTGCTTCTTAAATATACTCCGTAGTATATTTGTCTTTCTAGAGATTTCAACGAGTGACTACTCAAATATTTGTCTTTTTAGAGATTTCAAATGGACTGGCACATACGGATATATATACATATTTTAGAGTGTAGATTCTCTCATTTTGCTCCGTATGTAGTCACTTGTTGAAATCTCTAGAAAGACGAATAGAATATTTAGGAACGGAGGGAGTACACATATGAAGCAAAATGAGTGAATCTACACTCTAAAATATGCCTGTTTGAAATTTGTAAAAAGAAAAATATTTAGGAACGAAGGAGTATAATTTTGTGCATGGCACATGGACCCGGATGATGAAGAGGCTTCTGGCAATGCTATCAAGCTTCCATCATTTGTTTGCATAATTGACGTACTATACAAATAATTTTCCAACGAGACATGAAATTGTACAATGGTGTGAGCTTTCAGCTTCTGTTTCGCGTGTCTTGCCATCGATGCTCTTTCGGAAACAATAAAAAACTAACTTCCTTGCTAATGCATGTCAATTATTAGCAGATCAGAGCTAATAATTACATCACAACTGAAGATAGAGTTGTGAGAAGGTGTTAAATTAAAATTGATCCAGGCTTTCATTGGCAGCAACGTCCCCCCAGCTCTGTCTAAATCAACAAGGCATGTTGGGAAAAAAGTAGTTGTCTGGAGCATGCAACATTCCGATCATTTTGTGCAGTTCCACTAAAATAGAGCTGAGCGTCCCTGTTCCAAAAATATTAAGTGTGATTACGATAATAGAGGACTGCTAATGAAACAATAAACACATAAATAGAAGCCGGTCACCTTTGTAGTCTCTCTTAAGACTAACTAGTTGGAGAAGATTAGGCTCGGAGTTGGATGAGGAGGATAGAGCAAAACCAATCTCCCTTTGTGCAGTCGCACTGAAATGTAGAGACGTTGCCCATGTGACATTTTAGTACAACTGCACAAAACAATCTTAAGAAAAAAGTGATTTGTGCAGTTCACCAAAAGGTCGCAAATAGCAACGAGGTGAAATGGATAGCCCTGTTTGCAAAAAAGAGGTAGAAAGGAAACAATTACTGGCCAATAACAGTTGATGACACATGCGACGACAAAAAAGAAGCATATTCCTTGCCCTAAGGGAAGATAACAACACGGTTGTGTTTGTCTAAAACGGTGTGAGAACGAGAATGCAATATGGAAAGTACGCTGGACGAGCTACATTTTGGGCAAAGAACTATGGAAGATCCACCTACAGCGACGTGGGAAGACGGGCAGTGGAGCAAGGACGGAGGGATACCTGGAGGTTATCGATATGTAACTAGGTGAGCGGCGGCGGGCGGAATCTGCGAGCAGGTGGCGTAGGCCCTGCCGCACCGGAGCTTGGTCGGAGAGAACGGCGTGTACCGCAGATCGCGACGTGCTGCCTCGGCGCCATCGAACAGAGAAACGATGCACTTCCTCCCTTTCCCCCGGCGGACGGGATGCGGCCGGATCAGTGACCAACGGTGAGAGAGAGAGAGAGGCCACCGCACTCCCTTTCCCCCGGCGGACAAGATGCGGCTGGATCAGTGACCAACGGTGAGAGAGAGAGGCCACCGCAGCCTTGTGTGAGATACTCTGAAGAACGACAAACCAGGCACGCAAGGCTCCATTGTATATAGTGAGCGGACTACCTTTTTCCCCATAAAAATCGTTTTATATTCTGTGTACGTGCCATTGAGCGCTATAACTTTATTTAAAAATAACGCGGCAACGCGTCAAGTCAAACTTTGTTTCGTGCAGGCATGGTACACAACCTCCCTAGGTAAACAACCGCTACAGGCGTTCAAATTAGCACGTGGGCTGCCATTTCATAAAGAAATGAGCTCCACCGTGTACCCGCACGGGTGTGGCTGCACACGAAGCGTGAGTACATGCACGGTGCACCTATTCTCTTCTTGTATACGTACACCACCTACGTGGGGTTGTGTGAGAGAGATACAAACCTAGAGAGATATAGTGTGTGGGT
>NC_041385.1:352388369-352401381 GCF_002162155.2 Triticum dicoccoides | reverse complement strand
AAATGTAACATATGCAATGTGTGTGAAATAGAGTCCTGGATATAACATATATATAGAGGGGGTGATCCACGAGAAGAGAGTGGAGGTATCACTGGCTGGAGGTGTCCATAGAATCAAAAAGAGGGATGATGTGTGTGTGTGTGCGCGCGCGATCGATAAAGAGTGCCATCAAATTTGTGTGTGCCCACATCAAAGATATAGAGTGGCTGGCCTACTAAAACGTGAGAGGGGACATGTGCAGTTTGTCTCTGTGGCATGGATACCTACCTGCAGCGCTCGACTATCGGTGTGTGGTGGGGGAAGAGGGAGGCCCAATTAACTATAGAGGTACAATGGCTGGTATATGTATGGAGGAGGAGAGAGGCCTACCTCATGTATTAAGGAGATCGATCTGCCTCATGTATTAAGGGAGATCGATCGACATCCATGCATATGTGCAGGAGAGGAATAAGGTTGGGAGAGAGACAGAGCTAGAGTGTTGGAGGGGGTGGTAGTGGAGTTTCTTCTAACAAATGGTGGGATAGGCTTGCTAGATAAACGGTGGGCACGCCCGCAATATCAATAAGAGAGGAGATGGATGCTTGTTGTCTGTGCACGTGCGTGTGAGAGACGGGTCAGGAGACATGCACGAATGATGAGGGGGGACGATGTGGCTGTGGTAATCAGACATAACTACATAGGAAGATCAATCGCCCTTTGTTAGAGAAAGGAGAGACATAACTTGTGAGGTACGTCGATCGATGGGGGGGTAGTTAAAGTCGATCCAGGTATATGTTGGGAGATCGATCGGTATACATGCATGTGTGTGTTAGAAGCAAACGAGGCACGAGGAGAAGGATAGAGATAGAGGGATGCATGTAGGAGGTGGTACGAGAGGCATACTATATCGAGCGGGGAGGAGTGTGCGAGTACGAGAACAATGAAAAGAGTGGTTGAAGTGAGGCATGGACGGTGACAAGATAAGAGGGGAAGCTTGTGTTTGTGCTAGGCACACCTGGCTAGAGAGGCATATCGATCGATGTGTGCCGTAAAGAAGGAGCTGGGGGGCCTACACACACCATGGGTGAATGACCTAAAGTGAAAAGACGAATTTGCACGATGGAGCTAGAGAATGTTGAGGGAGGGTGAGAGGGATGCGGGCGTGTGCATGCACAAGAGAAAGTTAGCGCTAGCTACAAAGATAAGAGGGTTGTGTGGGTGTAAAAGATGAATAGAGATCATATATACTTCATTATAAAAAGCGAATTCGAATATTTGAAGAATTTATCATAGTGTTTTAAACCGACACATGTGTGAATATATATAACGGTGATATACATGGTGTGTTTATGAACATGTTATACTACATTTAATATGTTTTATCTCTACTCTTATAAAAAATGGAGTTGTTGATGATGGTGTGCCTTCCATCCTGCATTATAGGCCGTCCGATTTATATCTGGCGGATAGCAAGGAAACTATGATGGTTGAAGTTGGCAACAATCATGATTGTAGATTCTTATTGAAATAGAGAAACGAATTCAAATTTAGTTTGAATTGCAGTGGTAGTATAGACATTTGGAATGCACTAAAATGTTGGTATGAGTAGGTTACATGCATTATACAGCAAGCGAAAAAATTTAGTCGGACATAACATGGATTCATACTCCCTCCTTCCATCTATATAGGGCGTAACGAGATTTTTAAGACCGCCTTTGACTATTGACAAGATTAATAGTACATGACATGCACAATGTGAAAATTATATCATTGAAAGAACCTTTCACAGACGAAGTTAATGGTGTGCTTTGTGTAAGTTGCATGTCATATATCATTGCTCTAATATTTGGTCAAAGTTAGCATCGAAAAATGCATTAGGCCCTATATAGATGGAAGGAGGGAGTAGCTTTGAATACCATTTGTATAGTAAAACGAGGCAAGACTCTCTCTTTGTGTGGTGTGAATAGTTTTATTTTTTTCGTTTTCTTTTTGGTTGAGGGAAGTGCGAATTGATTTGGTACGTACAAGTACAATATTACTACACGTTAGGCTTGTCCCTAAAATTCAACCCGCGTCTTGTTATATCCCGAAAATTCAGATATCGTGCTCCCAAAACTGGCGCCTTCACAATCCGCGCCTTGCTATCCCGAAATTACAGCGCACGCAAAAACTCCCTCCAGCTGCCAAATCCTGACACGCGAAATCCCCCTTCTAACCCTGAGCCGAAAGGGCTGCTAGTTCAAATTGGTGGGGGGTACTTTTGTAACACCCCCTACATTTTGGACAAGCGCGTCCCTAAGTCATGCTTCACCCCCTCCCATCGCCCCCTTTTCGCCATTCGAAATCCCATGCCGCCATAACCTCTCTGCTCCAGCCGCAAAACCACACCCTCCTCCGTCCGCCACGTCACCGCTGCCCAGCCGGAGCCTCTTCCCGATGACGTCGTCCACCGCAATAGCTCCACGTTCCTTGTCCACCTCCCCGGATGAGGATCTGTCGTCCATCTCGCAGTCCCGCCGGTTCAGCCGCCCCGTCCTCCACCTCCAAGGAGCTACTCCAACAATCGCCTCGTCTATCGCGACTGCTCCATCCCCACAGCGCCACCTTAACCTGCTCCAGCGGAACCGCAACATCCTCACCGACTCCTCGGACGAAGCCGAGGCCTACTCGGCGCCACCAAAGAGGTTGTACACTCATCGCATCACACCTTCTCCTTAACTCGACCTCTCGGCGCCGACAGTGCTCCATCCCGCACCCCCATGAAGTGGCTACCTTGAAGCCGGCTCCGCGGGCGACATCTCCACGGCGGCTCTCCCCCAGTGCGAGGCCCCTTCGTCGGTGGCGTCCATACCAGCCGGATCTGCTGCTGCTCCGGCTCTTGCTCGATCGCTCGCTCACCTAGCTGTTGCTGCTGCTCTCCCCCTCGCTCGTGCAGGGCTGGACGGGGCGGCGGTGGCGAGTTGTTTCGGGGCTGCGAGGCGGCGCTGGGGCCGGCGGTTCAGCCGATGGTGGCTGGCGGCTCAGGGGGGGTGCAGGTTGAAGATGAACTACAGGCCCTCCCTAAACTACATGGCAAGTGCCTCTCTGCTACCATTGCATTCAGTTTCGACAGTAGCATTCAGATTCCACAGTAAATTTCAGTTTCGACAGTTAAGTTCAGAGTCAACAGTTTTTACCTCATTTGTTGTAGTCAGGTGGTTTTTGGTGATGTTAATTTTACATCCATTTTACATCATCTATTGGAGATGCTATTAGAATCCCACTTGAGATTGACGATGTCTATCTTGTGCTGCTTCAGCCTTGACGTCTTACGGCTCACCGGAGTTGCTGCAACGACAGAACGATCCATCACAATAGAGCAGTGCCCTGGACGCCGTCTACAGATTCCTCAGATCTTCCTCCACACCTCCGACAGCCACCTCTGCCTCAACTACTTCAGCGACCAACCCAATGATGCTGAGGTCGACACGGCTACGGCAAAGAGGTTGTACACTTGTTGCATCACTTATTATTATACATTCACGTCGATCCATTAGGGCTATTTTGGTTCAACGGAAAAACGTCGATCCACTGGTTGTTACCATCACTCTAAATTTCTGCATGCTCTCCTTACATAATCTCACCATATTTTTTTGTATGCATGTCAGATATTGTACACAGTCATGCTGAACATGTAGAGGAAAAGAGAAGAGTTTTGTGCGGCAATACAATGTCATGCAGACATCGCTCCATGGTGGGTTCAATGGCAAACCCTCCCCACCCCTCTCCAGATTGTAATCCAGAGGAAGATATCTGTTCTGAGGCGTATTCAGATGCCGCTGACCACTCCTATTTACCCCCCATGGTGTTTGCTCTACCTTGGCATGATGATGTTAGTCATATCATGCATATGTTGCCTTGCAGTGCCTACTTTTGACATCATATATGTCATCTGCTTAGTTTAGACATGTTCCGTAATGCCACCTATTTAGTTTCTATATCATATATGGGAATTATGCAGTCTCATGTCTTTTAGCCAGCCATAATATATGTGAAATGTGCAATGCCATCCTGTTTAACCAGACATCATATATTTGAATGATATCTTGCCCATCCTTTTCTTCATTACATTTCCATTTGTCGACAATGTTTGTACATTAAACTACTCTTCCTGTGAATCATCCATTTGGGTGGGAGATGGAAAAATCTGGAGTGAAAACAAGGCCTTCAGAGCAGACAGTGCTACCTGTCGAAGCAGATCTCTTATTGGGTCCCGATAGCTCCTCAGAGATGGATTCGGAGACAGATGACCAGTCCTATTCCCCCACTGAGGTGTATGCTCTAACTTGGCACGGTTATACTGCTCATATCATGCATACGGTGTCTTGCATTGCATAGTTTAGACATCATATACACAATATTCAACACCATGTTCTTAGTTCAGACATCATATCGAATGCCCTCTGTTTAGCATATAAATCACATATGTGAATTAAATGATGCGATCCTGATTACTTAGATAACATGTAGGTGAATTATGTCATGCGATGCTGTTTAGTTATTCATCATATCTTTGAATTATGTTATGCTATGCTATCCAGTTTAGATAGACATCATATATGTGAAATTATGTCATGCTATCCGTTTTAGTTAAACAATATACATGTCAACTATTTCATGCCCTCTTTTTTCCATACTATCTATTGCATCTGTCTCTCATACAATGTATGTACATTTAACTATGTTTCCTGTTTATTAGCCATTTGAATTGGAGCGGGTGATGCCAGTATCTAGTGGAATAAAAACACGGTCTTCAAATAAAATAGTGCTACCTCTTGGTGGAGATAGCACCCCGGTTGTACATGCACAAGAACCAGCCCTACCACACATAACCCAAACTCTCGCAGATTGTACCCCTACTGCGATGGATAGAGAACCAGCTTCACCCAATCTAACCCCAACCCCAGCCGATAGTAACCCAGTTCCTGTTGACATAGCACCATCTCCACCACAGAGCTCCCAAACAAGAGCAGTTAGTAAGGCAGCTCCAGTGCCCAAAGGGCCAGTACTATCATGGCGAACCCCAACTCCACCAGTTAGTATGCCTATTCCCGTGGAGGAAGCACAACCATCCAGTCGTAGTTTAGCATCTATCGCATTTGATGTTGTTAAAGCGTATGTGCGTATCTTCCCATCTTGGAAATATTATACTAAAGATGAAGGAAAATGCCAGTTGCAGGTGTTTGTCCCAGAGTTATGTGTAAGTAATGTTATTCATGGCAATTACTTTGCTTCGTCCCATACATCCTACCTCCATGATGGTTATAATACAACAAATTTTCCCATTTTTCTCTATAGACAAGGACCGATTTGGAAACTTAGGATGAGGTAACCTGTGCTAATACCTCTGCTATCTTCAAGAATGCTTGGTGGCAGTATCGGAATTACCTGAAGAAAACGTACTTCACTAGCAAAGAAACTCATCAAATTCCCTTACGTTCTCCTGAGACACATTTACTGGACGATGACTGGGAACGCCTTGTTCTGTACTGGTCCTGAACCAAGAATGTGGTAAGGTCTATGAGCTCATTTTCTATTTTTAAGTATTTTATTATTGCGTCTTACTGTACTTTGTTCATGTAGAACAAGTGCCTAAACCTGAAGAACAACTGTTTTAATTTAAGATTCCATTGCTATCATAGTTCAAAAAAGCGCTAGGCGTTAATTGTGCGTTTTGCCACCGCCTTGCGCTTTACTGACCAAAGCACATGCTTATGCGCAGTTATGCACAGATTATGCGTAGTTATGCGCAATGCGTTTTGCCAATGCCTAGAGCCTAGGTGCGCTTAAGCGCTCGCTTAGGCGCGCCTTTTTTAACTATGATTGCTTTGCTCTTGTATCACTGTATTTACTCATACAAACTTATTTTTAAATTGAAGGATCCAATCGAAACTCCAATGGCACAGCAGGTACGTTCATGCATGTTTCTTTAACAGGTTTGCTCTTATCAATAGCTCTGTTGATTTCAATTTCAATTGTGTATACAGTTGACTTTCATATCATGCACATTACTAGCATCACAACAGAGCCAATAGTGTTGTTGTACATGTAGACCTGTGGTACCCATCTGAAATCTTGTTGTGCCGTGTAGTTTCCCACGCCTTGTATTCTTTCACTGCTGCTTTGTCTTGAACTGATATGATTTGAACCGTGTCTCTATTTTGATTTGGCAAGACAATGCAGTGACCATAGGACATAGATATATGTTTGTTTGATGCTTTTATTATGTACTAGTACTTGGCAATAGAAGACTTGGTAGTTTAATCCTGTCCACCTTACTAATGAACTGGTTCACTGAAATGAGTTTCATATACTAGTACATGCTAAACTTGTTATGTGTCTGCTTGTTTCTTCTTTTAGAATGCTGACAGAATATTGGGGAAGAGTGCCTTATTAAGCAATGGTAAAGGAAGTAATGCAGATAAGGTTCAGGATAGTGACACATCCTTGTTGGTCTCCAACAAAGCTGATAAAACAGCTAAGGAAGACTATCTTGAAGACAGCGAGACAACCCCAAAGTCCTGTCTTGGTTTAGTGTTCGTGTTACTGGCCACTACCGCATGCACAAGCTATTCAAACTCACTGTCTGAATCAGTTCGGTTTCTTGAGTCTCAACTACAAGCTGAAAGACATCGGTCAGCTGTGCTGCGACAAGAAGCGGAAGGACTGCGGAAGCCCCTGGAGCATTCAGATGCATACTTTCTGGTGCAATAGCAAGCGTTCGAGGATTTTAGTGCCAAACAGGACAAAGCTAATCGGCTTGCTAAGCTTATTGCCGACATGGTGGATACCCAGGATAACGTTTCTTGAGCTCTTCTGAAGTTGTTTCAGTTATGCTCTTGTTTTGCTGCCGCGTTTATTTGCACTGGTGGCCAATTTTGACGGCCAGTGTATGTAATATGCTACTTTGTTCCCTATATTTGCACTGGTGGCGAACTTTGATCCCCAGTGGATGTAATATGTGTAATAGCGGTAATAGGCTAGCCTTAATTGCTTGCTTATTTATTTCCTTATTGTCTTGTTTAGTTGTTTGCTTGTAGTCACTGCAGTTCTTTTTCTGTGTTTTTCTAGTGGCCACAATAGCCTATTTTTGGTAACTGGGCCAAAATAATCATGGCAACACACGGACTGTTGTAACCATGGGCCTCCTACAGGTCGTATGATCCATGGGCCTTCGTCCGGCCGTAGGATCCATTGGCCTTCTATACGGGCCGTAGGATCCATCGACCTTCTATACGGGCCTTAGGGTCCATGGGCCTTCTACGGGCCGTAGGGTCCATGGGCCTTTGGGCCGTACTATCCATGGGCCTTCTACGGGCCGTACTATCCATGGGCCTCATACGGGCCGTAGGATCCATGGGCCTTCTACGGGGCGTATCATCATTTCGCCAATCATGGGCCGTACTATTCGTGGACCATAACGGGTCGTTAATAGGCTGTATTTAATAACTCTATGAAAATAGCCCAACGTTTTTTTTACATGAAAACGGCCCAACATATTAACGATCCGCAAACGGGCCGACTGTAACGACGAGCTGAATTTGGCCCACAAGCAGAAAATGACAGTAACGGGCCGTATGTAACCGAATGCTGCAAATGAGCCCAAGAATCAATGGGCCCCGAGAAGGCCGAAGATAACTTGGGCTGGAAATGGCCCAATGGAATAACGGGCCGTTTATGGGTATAAAGTGATACACTGTTCATTACGGGCCAGTTTCACCATGGGCCGTTAATGGGCCAAGAGTTACAAAGGTCCTCATATGGGTCGAAAGAAGTCATGGGCCACACATGGGCCGGAAGTTAAAACGGGCTGAATCATATTGGACGGCCTAGATGATGCTACTGGGCCTAATTCGGATAGGGCGTAACGGGCCCTGGGTTAGCGGGCTGTAAATGGGCTATATGCGAACAGGCCGTTAACAGGCTTTCCGTGGGCCAGGCCGCCACCTATTGACCAAGTCAAACATGCCGACCTTTTCACAGAATGGGCCTCTATTGGGCCGTGCCACATGTCGCCGTATCATAGGCGACTTCGGTCCAATGAACGGATGACATCTGTCCCAACGGTGAGCCGACACGTGTTTCCTCCAGCCAATGATGATTTTACACGTGGAAAATCCCCATTGGTCGGGGCTGTTAACGGGTTATCGGAGCCAAAACCCGACCCATAGCTTAACGTCGTTCCGTTATGGTGGATGCCACGTGTCGGTCACCCTTGACGAAAGCACTTCTGTGACGCGCGATTTATCGTCATGGAAGTGGACACTTCCGTGATGATAATTTTGGTAATGTCATGGAACACTTCTACGACAGCACAGGTATGACTATCTTGATTCTGTCATAAATTTGTCATGGATGTACATGCATGACAAAAAACGCGACCTACTGTGACAAACACGTATCATCACGGAAGTATATTCTTTTGTAGTGTGTGCTTCAAAGTAGCACCATGTTCTTCATGATAGAGAGTCTCATATTTTATCACTTTCATATACAAGTGGGAATTTTTCATTATAGAACTTGGCTTTTATTTTCCGATGATGGGCTTCCTCAAATTGCCCTAGGTCTTCATGAGCAAGCAATCTGGATGCACACCCACTTAGTTTATTTTGAGATTTCATACTCTTATAGCTCTAGTGCATCCTTTGCATGGCAATCCCTACTCACTTGCATCGCTATCAATTAATGGGCATCTCCTTATCCCATTAATTTGCCTAGTTGATGTGAGACTTTCTCCTTTTTGTCTTCTCCTCACAACCACCATATTCTATTCCACCTATAGTGCTATATCCATGGCTCACGTGTAACATCTCAAATTATCCTAAATTAGGATGTCATTAGATCATACATATGCATATCATATTTTCCATGCATTATTTGCTCTTCTGCAATATTCTTTTCATTATGCAACTAAAGGCAATTTATTGGAGTGGAGATAACATGACTTCTCCCCTGTTTAAAAATGTTCATAATGTCAAGAATATTATTTCCAGTTCATCTGTTACGTTCTGGTATTTTTATTGGTCTCCAAAGTATTTTATTTGAGTGTTTTGTTGCTGTTTGTGTGGCCTATTGCATAAAAATGATTTTCCAAAATTGCATTAGGTGAGGAACTAGTGTTCCTATAGTTTATATTAGTAGTATATATTTTACTGGGTGTCTCTATATTTTTGTTTAGTTTTTATTGTGGTTATTTTATTTTAGTTATTTGTGTTTCTGTAGTTGTGTGTAAAAAAAAGAGAAATGCCAGCCACCCGGCCAGCCAGCCAGCTAGCACTACCCGCGGCCCAGCTCCCGCCACTTCAGCCCAGTTCCCCACCCGCAGCCCACTTCCCGCGAAGCGGTGCGCAGCAGCACTGCCCGTGCCCGACCCGTAACGCCCGACCCGCACTGCGTCGCTTTCTTCTCCACCGAGCCAGACACCATGCGCACACACGCCGAGGCCGAGCCGGATCATCCGGCGCCCCTGGTCGACCCCAAGCGCGCTCGAGACCCTGTATGCGGGCAAAACCCCTCGACGAACCCTACCGCAGCCTTCTCCCCTCGCCACTCGTCCACGCGCAGCCATACGGCAAAACGGATCTCGCCGGAGGAACTCGAGACCGCCGCCGTTTGTCGCTCCGCTCCGTCACCGTAAGAGCATCTCCAGCCGCTCCGCCTGCTTCCTTCGCTTTCCCCCTCGAAACCGCGCTTCGTTGACTTATTTTCGTGGGCAGAGAGCCACCGAAGCGAGCAACTCAAGCTCGTCCGCCGCCGCCAGAGCACACCGCGTTCACGTCGTCACCGCCGCCCGCAAAGGACACCCCGCCGCCGTTGAACACCACCACCACTGCCTCCACTCACCGCCGCACTCGTCCGCCCCTTCGTCTTCGCCCGAGACCCACCGGAGGACCGCCGCGGCCGACGCCCAACCCGCCACCGCTGTTCCTCTGTTCTGGTGAGCACATGCGCACAGCAGCCGTCGACCAGTCGCTAAGCGCCACGTGGCAGTTAGCTACAGGACGCGCACAGGAGTTCGCTACAGGACCAGGCGATTTCTGTTGCTGTTTTTTTTTTCAGTTTTTCACTCAAAACTGCAACTAGCTATATCTTTTATTCTATAAGTCCAATTTAGGTAATTCTTTTTCCTGTGCACTCACAAAAATCGGCACTTTATCATAGTACCAACTTTGCACATGTTTGCACCTTTCAAATTTGAATTCGTTGAATTTGAAATAAACCTTCCGGAGGCCGTAACTCTCAAACCGCTTATCGAAATCGAGTGATTCTTTCTGCGTTGTGACCGTAGTGCAATTTAGGTGCTGTTAAGCTTCTGTTGTTGAGATCTAAAAGTGGTTTTCTTTCTGTTGGTTTTTATTTTGGTTCTATTCGTGTTTCGGTGATTGATTTGTTGAATTGTGTGAAACGTGTAGATTGTCCGGAGTGTGACGGGAACTATTGTCAGGAGTGTGACCTTCTGAACCAGAACCAAGGCAAGTTACATGTGGATCATCCTTTACCTTTTGTTTTCTATGCATGTAGTTATATCACACTATAAATATAAGCAGGTATATGATTACTATATTATTTTGCTATATGATGTTGAGCTATCTTCCCGTCATTGCAAATCGTGGTAGTTGTAGGTTGCTATGCTTTGTAGACATGGGTGGTTCGTGTATACATTGAGTTTATGTGAGGATTATATATATATAACAATTGAGTAGTAACTCGGGATTTAACTCACCTCTGGGCGAAATTGGTATTGCTTGGTGTTGAGGGAAGGCATCATGGGGTCTTGCACCTTTTCTAAGGCCATGCGCTCATGAGAGTGCACCCTAAGTGGAATGCCGCCCAGGTTTAGAAAGATCAGACAGACTTAGTGACTAGTAGCTTCCATGTGCGGCCACTGGCTATATGGGCTCTGGCTTAGTTGATCAGTTGTTGGAACCCTTGCCCAGACTGTGTCGACAGATGTAGCGTATGTAGGTGGGATGTGGCTGTCAGGTGGTTAAGGGAACCTCTTCTGAAAGACTTCGTCTCAATCTTCGGATTGGGTCCAGTGGGTAAAGCGTACCAAACTCTGCATAGTATTAAAACTAATCATGATTAGCCGTGCCCCCGGTTATGGGTAAATTTGAGCCACTATGCCATTACAGTTGTTGGATGATCTTGAAAGATGTGACACTTAATAATATTTGTGGGAAACTTAATAAAGGGTAGGTTGGAGTTGATTTTGCCAACTCAACCTTGTGTATTTAATCGTAGTAATAAAAGAACTAAATAAAAATTTGTCTATTAGGTAGTTATTAGGATAAAATCAGCTTTATGCAAAAATAAACCCTCAAGCCTTCCTTTGTTGTACTATGCATATACATGTAGGTCTGCTATATTATTACTCATGTGTAACTTGCCAATACATTCAAAGTATTGACCTATATGGCTGCAACGTCTCATGTTGCAGGATATTCAGACGAAGAGTAAGGTATTGTTAGGGTCGCGAGTCTGCACTCAGCATCGCCAGTGGGCTATGATGGGACTCATCGTTATTTTCTGCTACTTTCCGCTGTTTGATTGAATAAAGCTAGCCAAGTGATATGCAGATTGTTTTATTTTATACATTCTAGATCATACATTGTAATAAATGATGCACTTGCTATTCTGGTATTCATCTATACTGTGTGTGCTAGCGAGTTCGATCCAGGGACTAGCACAGTAAGCACAGAGACTCAAATCCTTCGAGGTTTGGTCGTTACATCACGCTCATGTATTGCATGAAAGTTGAAAAGGCTTAAGAACAATAAAAGTATGAAACAATTGCTTGGCTTGTCATCGGGGTTGTGCATGATGAAATACTTTGTGTGATGAAGATGGAGCATAGCCAAACTATATGATTTTGTAGGGATAACCTTCTTTGGCCATGTTATTTTGAAAAGACATGATTGCTTTATTAGTATGCTTGAAGTATTATTGTCTATATGTCAAATAATAGACTATTGCTTTGAATCACTCGTGTCTTAATATTCATGCCATGATTAGATTATGTGATCAAGATTATGCTAGGTAGCATTCGACATAAAAAATTATCCTTTTTATCATTTACCTACTCGAGGACGAGCAGGAATTAAGCTTGGGGATGCTGATATGTCTCCGTCGTATCTATAATTTTTTTATTGTTTCATGCCAATATTCTACAACTTTTATATACATTTGGTAACTTTTTATATTATTTTTGGACTAACGTATTTATCCAGTGCCCAGTTCCAGTTCCTATTTGTTGGTTTTTGTTTCGCATAATATCCTTATAAAATGAAGTCCAAACGCGATAAAAACTTACAGAGATTTTTTGGAGTATATGTGATTTTTGGGAAAAAGAATCAACACGAGACGATGCCCGAGGGGCCCACAAGCCCTAGGGGCGCCCCCTACCCTGGGTGCGGCCAGGAGGCTTGTGGCCACCCCTGTGACGCCCGGATAATTAAGCTACAGTGAACCTCTACTAATGATACCATGTCACCTCGATTACTATTGCTAATCTCGCGTTAGTACGAAATCGATTCATATTCAAATTCGAAATAAGGGCAAACATCAAAAGTTTTCAAATATTAAAAACAAAATGTTCGGGTTGTGCCAGTTAATGCATAGATGATTATGCTGTAGAATCCACATTTTTATATAATGAATAAATGCACTAAAAAGATTTAAACGGTAGCAAAAACATTATTTCAATGCCTTTGGTATTTTATAAAACACTAAACTATTTTATTTTTGGTAAAAACCTTTTGTGGCTGAGGGTTATTTTGAAACATTATTTTAGGAGCTATAGTCATATTTTACTCAGTAAAAATAATGTGGAATTAAAATTAAAATAGAAAAGGAAAGTAAAAAAGAAAAATAATAAAACAGAACAAAAGAAAACAAAAGGACCCCCCTCTCTCCCCTGGACCAAGAGGCCCCCTGAGCAACTGGGCCAGACAGCCCAGCTGGCCGACCCACTGGCCCAACTGCCCCCCACTCA
>NC_041385.1:352382856-352388144 GCF_002162155.2 Triticum dicoccoides | reverse complement strand
GATCTGGCTCGGGGCAGGCAACCAGCGCCCTGGTGCCTCGTCGTTCGCCGCCCGTCGCCCCTGTCGCCGTCGCACGGAAGACCACCTCGCCGGAGCTTCCCCTCCTGTTGGATCTGGATCGGCACCCCAGCCGATCCCCGGTGCCAGCGCTCGCCACAGCTCCACCGTCGCTGGATTTGCCGCCTCCTCGTCTCCTCCTCACGCCGCTGGACCTCGCCGTCGCCCGAAGCCGACTCGCCGGACCTCTTCCTCTACGTTGTCGACCTCGTCCCCGTCCTCCTCCCCGAGCCCCACTACCCTTGACCCCGCGCCTCGCGGTGAGGCCCCCGGCCTCTTCTCCTTCCCTGACCCCGTACGCACGCCCTCACGACTGCACCGCTCTGTCTCGCGGTCACCGCGGTGCGCCGCCCGCGGCCACTCACCACGTCCCCCTACTGCTGGTGCGCCCTGGCTCCCCTGCTGGTGCTTCTCTGCCGCCCGTACGCCCGCTCTTCACTGCCCCGCACTCCGTCTCCCCCACATCGGCCGGCCACCACGACCGCCCTGGCCACTGGCCTGGCCCCGCCGCACTCCCTGTGGGCGAGCGCTCCCCCAGGCGCCCGTCGTCCGTTAGCCCGCCCCGTTATGGCCCCTAGGGCCAATGACATGTGGGGCCCAGTCCCTGGAACAAAAAGAAAAGGATATAAAAAAGAATTAAAAATAAATAAATAAAACAAATATTAATTAATTAATTAATTAACTAAATTAATGAAGTTAATTAAATCCTGATTAGTTGACTAGTTGAATTTACTTAACTTGTTAATTAAACTAAATAACTGTGAATTAGTTATCACTCTATGACAGAATGGACCCACGTGTCAGTTTGACCAAGTCAACTGACTGTTGACTGCTGAGATCACCCTGATGTCACGCTGATGTCATAATGACATTTCCTAATTAAATTAATTCTGTTAATTCTAAAAATGAATTAAAACTTTAAAAATTAATACAAAATAAACCGTACCTCGGATGGAAAAACTTTGTAAATGAAAGTTGCTCAGAACAAAGAGACGAATCCGGATACGCAGCCCGTTCGTCCGCCAAGCGTCCCTAGCATAGTGAACCTGCAACATTTCACCTCCGGTTCATCTGTCCGAAAACGCGAAACACTGAGGATACTTTCCCGGATGTTTCCCCCTTTCGCCGGTATCACCTCCTACTGCGTTAGGTCACCTCTAGCACCGCATATTGCCATGTTACGCCTTGTGATGCTTTGATTGCTCTGTTATTTATTGTGTTCCCCTCCGTTACTTCTTTCGGATAGACCCCGAGGCTGTCAGCGACCCCCAGTTCGACTACGGTGTTGATGACCCGTCCTTTTTGCCAGAGCAACCAGACAAGCCCCCCCTTTGATCACCAGATATCGCCTATTCTACCCTCTATTGCTTGCATTAGAGTAGTGTAGCATGTTACTGTTCAATTAATCCTATTCTGTTACATAGCCTGTCATTATTGCTACATCTGTTGATACCTTACCTGCAATCCTAAATGCTTAGTATAGGATGCTAGTTTACCATTAGTGGCCCTACATTCCTGTTAGTCTGCCTTGCTATACTATCGGGTTGTGATCACTCGGGAGGTGATCACGGGTATATACTTTACATATATACATACTATACAGATGGTGACTAAAGTCGGGTCAGCTCGTTGAGTACCCGCAAGTGATTCCGATGTGGGGGCTGGAAGAACAGGTGGCTCCATCCCGGTAGAGGTTGGCCTGGGTTCCCGACGGCACCCGACTGTTACTTTGTGGCGGAGCGACAGGGCAGGTTGAGACCACATAGGAGAGAGCTGGGCCTGGCCCTGGTCGGCGTTCGCGGTTACTTCATAATAACACGTTAACGAGATCTTGGTATTTGATCTGAGTCTGGCCACTGGCCTATATGCACTAACCAACTACGCGTGAACTGTTATGGGCACTCGATGTCGTGGTATCAGCCGAAGCCTTCTAGAAGTCAGTGACTGAGCGGCACACGCCGGATTGGACTGGAACGCCTGCTCTTGTATTAGGGAGGCTAGGTCTGCTTCCGGCCGCCCACGCAACGTGCAGGTGTGCAATGGGCGATGGGCCCAGACCCCTGCGCCATAGGAGTTAGACTGGCGTGCTGGCCTCTCTGTTAGGCCTAGGTGGGGCTGCAACGTGTTGATCTTCCGAGGCCGGGTGAAAGTGCTAGTATCGACTAGAGGGGGGTGAATAGGCGATTTTTATGAAAGTCTTCAAAACTTAGAAGTTTCAAAGACAAACAACATAAATGACCTAGTTGATATGCAGAGGAAGATAAACTACCATAAGCAAGCCATAGTCAAATATGCAATGATGTGAAAGTACATGACTAATAGCAGCTAAGTAGTAAGGATCAGGATGGAAGATAGTGTGAAGCCAATCAACAGTAGTAGTCAAGCAATGAAGTCAAACAGATACACAGATAGGCAGTGACTTCACAAAGACAAACTTAAGTAAAGGATGGAAAGGGATAGAACCAGTCGCTTGTTGAAGACACAGGATTTGTTGGACCAGTTCCAGTTGCTGTGACAACTGTACGTCTGGTTAGGGAGGCTGAGATTCAACTCAGAAGACCGTGTCTTCACCTTATTCCCCTTGATCTAAGGACACTTAGTCCTCGCCCAATCACTCTGGTAAGTCTTCAAGGTAGACTTCCGAACCTTCACATACTTCGTTCACCCGGCAATCCACAATGACTCTTGAATGCTCAGAACGCGACGCCTAACCGGCTGGAGGATACACAGTCCTCAAGTGTAATAAGTCTTCAGGTCGCATAGATAGAAAGACTTCAGTGATGCCTAACACTCTTTGGCTCTGGGTGTTTGGGCTTTGTCCTCGCAAGGATTTCTCTCTCAAAGGCTTCGAGGTGGGTTGCTCTCAAAACGACAAAAGCCGTAAACTAACTCTGAGCAGCCACCAATTTATGGTGTAGGGGGTGGGCTATTTATAGCCACAAGGCAACCCGACCTGATTTGTCCGAAATGACCCTGGGTCACTAAGGAACTGACACGTGTTCCAACGGTCAGATTTCAAACACACGCGGCAACTTTACTTGGGCTACAAGCAAAGCTGACTCATCCAGCTCTGGATAAGATTTGCTCTCATTGTCTTCGCTCGAAGACATAGGATTTGGGTTAAGCATCACTTCAGTCACTCTGACTTAGTTCACTTGGACCCCACTTAACAGTACGGTGGTTCCTATGACTCAACAAAGAAGAAAAGGAAACATCGAAACCACACAGTCTTCGCGCTCCATAGTCTTCACGCAATGTCTTCTCATGTCATAGTCTTCAATATGAATATCTTCGCATACCACCATTGTCTTCAATGTCTTCATACATTTTTAGGGGTCATCTCCGGTAGGTAAACCGAATCAATGAGGGACACTACCTGCGTTATCCTGCAATTCACAAACGCATTAGTCCCTCAACCAACTTTGTCGTCAATACTCCAAAACCAACTAAGGGTGGCACTAGATGCACTTACAATCTCCCCCTTTTTGGTGATTGATGACAAACTGGTTGAAGTTTTCAACGGGGATAAAGTATGTGAAATTGTAAAGGACAGAAAATTGTCTTCATAAGTAGCAAGGGCTCCCCCTGAAGATGTGCATATAAGTAATTTTGCTTTTGGAATGCAAATGCACATGGCAGGTTGTACTTGTGGAGATCCACTTCAACTTATGAAGATAATTCATCATGCATGAAATGATATAGCAAATAGGATGACATGCATAATGAAAAATGGACGTCTGCAGGATGATCTAAGTGCGGAAGTTATCATCGCACATGCGGAATTTATCATCGCATCACAGTAAAGCAAATAAGTAGCAGACGACCATCAAGTTTAGGTGTTACAACTCATAGAACCAAATGTTTTAAAAAGCAAGAGTTGTAAGCACGAGGCAAAATATAATGCAACCGCCCATATGAACCCGCTTGAAGACTGTCAACTCATACGCTTCTCCCCCTTTTGTCAGTAAGGACCAAAAAGCTTTGAAGACATAGAGCATCTACTCGTCCTCATGAGTAGGTGAAGCAGCAGGGTTATCGTCGTTGGTTGGCGGTGCAGACGAACTTGGTGCAGTGTCGATGTGTGCAGTTGTAGGAGGTGGTGAAGTAACATCATCTTCATCATCGATCACTCTGGCATTGACAGTTGCCACGGAGGAAGAATATTCAGAGTCTTCAAGAGATAGAGTGCGATGTAGGACAACAGTCCGTGGAGGAGTGGAGTCAAACTGGAATCTTTCATTGAAGCCATCGTCTTGAAGATCTGCTTCAGCACTAAGCAGGGTCAAGCTCTTCCATGATCGCCGACAAGTTTCATGAGCAACAAAGGCATTCTTGGTGGCAAGGTTACGAATGCGATTGACATCCACCAAGAGGCTTTGCATCTGTCTTTTCAGCCAAAAGTAATGTTTATCCTGTTTCTGATGAAGGGCCACAAGAAGTTCTCGGTCATTGAGAACGCGAGAACGCTTCTATAACGCCCCGGATCCGATGCGCCAGGTGTCTGCCAGTTATTCGCTGTCATTGCCATGTCATTTGCTTGCGTGTTGCATTTTATCATGTCATCATGTGCATTTCATTTTGCATACGTGTTCGTCTCATGCATCCGAGCATTTTCCCCGTTGTCCGTTTTGCAATCTGGCACTCCTATGCCCTCTGGCGTTCCCCTTTTGTCTCTCGTTGTGAGCGGGTGTTAAACGTTCTCGGAATGGCCCGAGGCTTGTCAAGTGGCCTTGGTATACCACCGGTAGACCGCCTGTCATGTTTCGTGCCATTTGGAGGTCGTTTGGTACTCCAACGGTTAACCGGGTAACCGTAAAGCCCCTCTCTCTTTGCAGCCCAACACCCTTCCAAAGTGGCCCAAAACCCATCTAACTCCCCTCCATGCTCTCGGTCGTTCGATCACGATCGTGTGGGCGAAAACCGTGCTCCATTTGGACTCTCCTAGCTCCCAGAAATTATAAATAAGCCTCCCCCTCCGAAATCCCGGGTCCAAACCTAGCCTCCTCTTCCCCGCGTCGCCGGACGCGTCCGCCCGCACCGGACACGTCCGCCCAGCCACGTCGCCCGGACCAATCCAGGGCCGACACGTCATCGCGCCGCCATCCCGGACCAACCCCGTGCCGCCACTTGTCCCCGCCGCCGTCTCCACCACGCCGGCCCTCCCGGCCCAGATCGGGGCCCGCCGAGCCCATCGGGGCCCGGACGAGCCCGTCCGCCGCGCCCGCAGCGCT
>NC_041385.1:352375246-352382106 GCF_002162155.2 Triticum dicoccoides | reverse complement strand
CCGCGCCGCCGCCGTGCGCCCGTCCGCCTCCGGCGCACCGGCGCCGCCCCCGGCCTCCTCCGCCCCTCTCCAACCTCCGGCCGCCGTCTCCTTCGCCAAATCCGGCCATCCTCCGGCGAGATCTGGCCTGGTGGATTAGATCCACCAGGCCCACCATCCAAACACGCCCACGTCCGTCCCGGGATCTCTCCGTCCCAATCCCGCGAGGTGAAAAATCGACTAAGTCCTGAAATATTTCAACATTATCATGCCACGTTCATCGCATCGTATCTCTGCATCCGTAGCTCCGTTTCGTGCGTGTAATATGTCAAATTGTTCATCTCAACGAGTACTTCATTTCATTCCATTGCATCATGTTCATTTGAGTTCATCTGGATGCCTGAATCTTCGTTGCAAGAGTGCTTCATGATGTTGTCTGCTGAAACTGTAATAACTTGCTCTTTTGTCATTTTTGCCATGATTGATGTGTGCATCCTATGAGGTTGATGTATACATGTGTTTTGAACTATGCCATGTCTTCTTTACAGAGGTGCTTACCATGTATTTTTGTGATCAATGTGGTGACTAGCACAAGCATGCAAACTAGGCTTCGTAATGTTGCTGATATTAGTCCCTGTTCTGCTGTTATTTTGATGCCATGTAAACATGATGCTACAGAGAGATCCATGCATATTTTGAGATACTTCAGTAAGGATGTTATGAACATATGGTTGTTATCTATCCATTCATGCCCCTGTTTGTAATTATGGAGTAGTCTAGCATGTCATTTTCGTGCTATACTTTTGCTTCAAAATGTTTCCTGGCAGATTGTTTACATGTTATTCAATTTTGCCAAGGTTGTTCTAGTTGATCCTTGCATGCTATGAAATTGCACTTGCCATGTTTAGCTTCAAAAACATGTCTTCTTACTGTTGGTTGCCTTGCCATGCTATGTTTTACTCTGTGGTGAGTGGTACAAGCTCATCAACATGCCTTCATAATTCTGTTTCTGCCATGTTTGAATCTATAATATAACTTGCTATGTCTACATGGGTGCCATCATATCTTCTGATCCTTTTTGGCTTATGGTCAGTAAGGGACTTTTGATCTATGCATTTAGTAGGTTCATGCCATGCCTTTGTTTGCCATGATAAGTTCCTGTAACATGTTGCTTGATAGCTCTAAACATTGCAACCTGATGTTATTTTCTGCAAAGTCTGAATTGTTATAACTTGCAATCTTACCATGTGTGTTTGAGCATGTTCTAGTGATTTCTGGAGATAGCTCAGTGTTCATGTTTTGTAATGCTTTACCTGTACATCATGCCCATGCCTTTTGTTATTATGTTGAGGTGCTGTAGCATGTTGTTTCGGTGCTTGCTATATGCCTAGTTGCTGTTTTGGACAGATTATTGCTATAACTTGTATAGAGTGTGTGTGTTGAACCGTTGCTCCGTTTTGAGTGTGCTCTATATGAAACTTGCTTAGAATTGCATGTAGTTTCATATTATCATGTTGCATCCTTGTTTTGAGGTGTTTTCTTGATGTTTGTATGCATTTTGCATCAATGCCATGTTTAACTTGTTTTGCTCATATCTTCTAGGTCGTAGCTCCTAATCTAATGAACGTGTAACTTGACTAGAATCTCGTGTAGATCATCTTTGTGCATCTTAACTTGCTGTTTTAACAACTTGAACATAAGGTTTATTCAGATCTGGACCAATTTCTAAATTTGCATATGAGGACTTACCGGATTTGTTATATGTTGTTCCCGGCCTCATTTAAACTTGCCTTGATGTGTTGCTCTTGTTTGCATCATCTCTTGCCATGAGTAGCTTCATGTAGCCTTGTCATGCATCATGCTTGTTGTGCATCATGCCTTGCTCATGTGTGGTGTATTTACCATGTTGTGTGCTTCTTCTTGTTAGTTCCTGTTTCGTTGCGATCATGAGGATTCGTTCGTCTATGCTTGGTTCGTCTTCGTGGCTTCATCTTCTTCATGGACTCGTTCTTCTTCCTTGCGGGATTTCAGGCAAGATGACCGCTACCCTGGATCTCACTACTATCATTGCTATGCTAGTTGCTTCGTTCTATCGCTATGCTAGCTTACCTATCTTTTGCTCATCAAGCCTCCCATATTGCCATGAAACTCTAACCTTTGATACCTTCCCTATGCAAACGGTTGTTTGGCTATGTTACCGCTTTTTCTCAGCCCCTCTTATAGTGTTGCTAGTTGCAGGTGAAGTTGAAGATTGCTCCATGGTGGACAGGATTTTGGTTGGGATATCACAATATCTCTTATATTATTAATGCATCTATATACTTGGTAAAGGGTGGAAGACTCGGCCTTTTGCCTGGTGTTTTGTTCCACTCTTGCCGCCCTAGTTTCTGTCATACCGGTGTTATGTTCCCGGATTTTTCATTCCTTACGTGGTCGGGTGATTTATGGGACCCCCTTGACAGTTCGCTTTGAATAAAACTCCTCCAGCAAGGCCCAACCTTGGGTCATCTATACCTTTCCCTTGGGTCGGCCAACCCGAGGGTCATCTTTATTTTAGCCCCCCCGGGCCAGTGCTTGTCTAAGTGTTGGTCCGAACCGGGCAGACTGCGGGGCCACCTCGGGGCAACTCGAGGTCTGGTTTTACTCGTAGGCTGACCCATCCGGTGTGCCCTGAGAACGAGATATGTGCAGCTCCTATCGGGATTTGTCGGTGCATCGGGCGGCTTTGCTGGTCTTGTTTTACCATTGTCGAAATGTCTTGTAAACCGGGATTCCAAGTCTGATCGGGTCTTCCTGGGAGAAGGTATATCCTTCGTTGATCGCGAGAGCTTGTCATGGGCTAAGTTGGGACACCCCTGCAGGGTGTAATCTTTCGAAAGCCGTGCCTGCGGTTATAGGCACATGGGAATTTGTTAATGTCCGGTTGTAGATAACTTGACACCAGATCCGAATTAAAACGCATCAACCGTGTGTGTAGCCATGATGGTCTCTTTTCGGCGGAGTCCGGGAAGTGAACACGGTTTCTGGGTTATGTTTGACGTAAGTAGGAGTTCAGGATCACTTCTTGATCATTACTAGCTGACGACCATTCTGCTTGCTCTCTTCTCGCTCTTATTTGCATATGTTAGCCACCATATATGCTTAGTCGCTGCTGCAGCCTCACCACTTTACCCCTTTCTTTCCCATAATATTTGCTAGTCTTGATACCCATGGTAATGGGATTGCTGAGTCCTCGTGGCTCAGAGATTACTACAACAACAGTTGCAGGTACAGGTTGTGCGATGGTCCTGACGAGAGAGCGATGCTTGGGTGCGTTGAGTTCTTCTTATGCTTCTTCGATCAGGGGATAGGTTCCAGGTCGGCAGCCTGGGCTAGCAGGGTGGATGTCGTTTGAGTTTCTGTTTGTGTTTCATCCGTAGTCGAATGATGATCTTATGTATGATGATGTCGTATTCATGTGGCATTGTATGCCTTATGTATGTATCCCCATCTATTATGTAATGTTGATGTAATGATATCCACCTTGCAAAAGTGTTTCAATATGCGGGTCTATCCTTGGTGGGACCTTCGAGTTCCTTTTGGATAGGGTCGCATATTGGGCGTGACAAGTTGGTATCAGAGCCTCGACCGACCCTAGGAGCCCCCTTGATTGATCGTGTAGTTTGGCCGTTGTTGAGTCTAGAAGAAAACTGTTTTCGGAGTCTAGTTATATCGGAGAGTAGGAATTCTTTTTACTCCTCAGCCTCTTCGTCGCTCTGGTGAGGAATCTTGACATAGGTGTTTTGAATTACTCCTCGTCCCCTTCAAATTTTTCTTTAGGTTCACGTAGTTGGTTTTCTGATCGTTGGTTCTCAGCTCTTTTCATCCGGTGCATTTCTCGTCAAGCTGACTCGACCCTCTTCATCTTTGAGTTCAATCCTCAGTTGTTTTCTTTCCCACCTGCCCAACCCTCTTCTTCTCGGAACCGGAGTCCGTAATCGAGTATCCATCCTACTCGTGCGAAGCCTTTGCCTTCTTTCAACTGGTGTTTCTCTTCAAGTTGTTCGTCGATTCCACCTTCCAAGTTGCCTTTGTTTTCCCGCCCTCCCACCCTTTTCTTCCCGGAGTCTGACTCTCTCTCGACCATATATTTCATTCGTACGGAGGTTTTTCAGTCTTCCCTCAATCATTTCAATCGGTGAATTCTCGTCTCGGTGGACATTCTTCATCTCTTCTCTGGTGGACTCAATTCATGTTTTTCGGTGTTGATCGTATTCTTTTCCTTGGATCAAGTGTTTTCCCTGCTCGTTTGCATCTCGCCATTCAATCATTCCGAAGTTCGGAAGACATCTCAGGAGATTCGTCTGTATTCCAATTAATTCGAGGTTGTCACCTCATTCAAATATTTCAATTGTTCCGGTGCTTCACCTATCTCTTCAACATCCCTTTTCAACGGTGTTTTTCTCTTTCAGTGGGCCATAACCCACAGGTCTTTTTCCAGGATCTTACCTGACTTTTCTAATTCCCCGGAGTTATTCTCAACTTCTTTTCAAAGGATGATGTAAGAATGAATTTCATCAGTCACATGCCTTCTCCAAGATCGTTTTCAAACTCTTCATCGTTGGCTCAACCTCTTCGCTTTTCATTCTCCTAGAGTATCTCACTATTTCGGTGGTGTTTCTCGTCGTCTTTCTCAGCTTTGAAGATCGCAGAAGAGTTTTCCTTTAAATCTTTCCTGTTCTCTCGAAGTTTCGTGGTTCTAGCTACATATCATCCTCTCGAATTATCTCAGTTTGTCGGATATTCTTTCTTACCCATCCGGAGTATTTCAGGAGTTCTTTTCCCGTTTCTTTTCACCGGAGGACATCTTTCCAGTTACCGTTCTCTATTTATCCCGGTGCTTCGTTCAAGTGTTCTTTAATCAGCTCATTATCTCTTTGTTCTTTTGCATCTAAATCCCCTCAAGCATATTGGTTCTTCTAATTCTTCCCGGTGATTCATTCTCTTTCGTCATTCAATTTTCGAATTCTTACGGTGGTTCGTTCAAGATTCTTTTTCATTGATTATCATTTTTATTCATTCGTTCTTTCCAATCCTACCGGTGGTTCATGAAGACTTTCTCAAGTTTTGCGCTATATCCCCCCTTAATCCTTTTCAACGCGGATAAGTTGTATGAAATCCATTGCTTGTCATCAATTTAATTTTATGAAGGATAAGCATACAATAAATCTTATTCTTATTTCATCCAAGTGATTAATCCCTTCCTTCGGAGTTTGTTCTTCATGAATAAATTCTAGTTCCAAGTGTTTTCTTTCTTTTCCGGAGTTCAATTTTCCTCGTCCATTTCGTCGGAACCTCCATCCAAATCATCGCTAGGCTAATCTTATTCTTTCATCCTTCATTCTATTTCATCATCCTTTTGTCACCGGAGTTCTTCATGGTGGTTCTTCATGACTTAATTAACTCTTCAAGAGTTCATCAAGATTCTCGTTGGTGGAGTTCAAGTATATTTTCTTCTCGCGTCTCGAAGTGCAATTAAATTCTCCGTATTCTTTTGAATTGGAGTTTTGCATTTCTTCGTTCTTCTCAGATATTCAAACCAGTTCAATCCTTCCTTCTAAGTTCTTTTCATTCAATTCTTTCGGAGGCATCGCATTGTTCATCTCGTCATGTGCCATCCCATCTTGTGAAGTTCATGTTCTAATCCTCCATGTTTCAGCCGGAGTGCTGTCTAAATTCTTTCAGTCTTATTCGTTTCTTATCTCGTTCTAACCGGAGTGGTTTCAGAGTCTATCTGATTCCGTGAGCTTTCTATTCTCGTCATTCTCGTTGTTCCTCTCTTCTTCTCGAGTGCTCTCGATTCTTTGCTCCTTATCTTGAGTTCTTGTTTCACCTCATCCTTTTTCCCTTCTGTCTCGGTCCTAAGATCTCGGGACGAGATCTCTTGTTAGTGGAGGAGTGTTGTAACGCCCCGGATCCGATGTGCCAGGTGTCTGCCAGTTATTCGATGTCGTTGCCATGTCATTTGCTTGCGTGTTGCATTTTATCATGTCATCATGTGCATTTCATTTTGCATACGTGTTCATCTCATGCATCCGAGCATTTTCCCCGTTGTCCGTTTTGCAATCTGGCACTCCTATGCCCTCCGGCGTTCCCCTTTTGTCTCTCGTTATGAGAGGGTGTTAAACGTTCTCGGAATGGACCGAGGCTTGCCAAGTGGCCTTGGTATACCACCGGTAGACCACGTGTCATGTTTCGTGCCATTTGGAGGTCGTTTGGTACTCCAACGGTTAAACAGGTAACCGTAAAGCCCCTCTCTCTTTGCAGCCCAACACCCTTCCAATGTGGCCCAAAACCCATCTAACTCCCCTCCATGCTCTCGGTCGTTCGATTACGATCGTGTGGGCGAAAACCGTGCTCCATTTAGACTCTCCTAGCTCCCAGAAACTATAAATAAGCCTCCCCCTCCGAAATCCCGGGTCCAAACCTAGCCTCCTCTTCCCCGTGTCGCCGGACGCGTCCGCCCGCACCGGACACGTCCGCCCAGCCACGTCGCCCGGACAAATCCGGGGCCGACACGTCATCACGCCGCCGCCCCGGACCAACCCCGTGCCGCCTATCCCCACCGCCGTCTCCACCACGCCGGCCCTCCCGGCCTAGATCGGGGCCCGCCGAGCCCATTGGGGCCCGGACGAGCCCGTCCGCCCGCGCCCGCAGCGCTCGCTCCCGGCCGCCTCCTGCTCGCCCGCTGGCGCCGCCCCGACCGGACCGAGCCTCGCCGGCAACCGCCGCCGCCGGCCGCCCGGCCGCGCCCCTTCCCCTTCCCGTCTCTGCCGCGCCTCCCGAGGGCCTCCGCCGCCGCGGACCGAGCTCCTCCGCGCCCACGCCCGGTCTCCGCCGCC
>NC_041385.1:352350687-352374996 GCF_002162155.2 Triticum dicoccoides | reverse complement strand
GGGCCGAGCTCCCGCGGCCGCGCCCGCCGGCGCGCGCGCCGCCCGTCGCCGGACCGCGCCGCCGCCGTGCGCCCGTCCGCCTCCGGCGCACCGGCGCCGCCCCGGCCTCCTCCGCCCCTCTCCAACCTCCGGCCGCCGTCTCCTTCGCCAACTCCGGCCATCCTCCGGTGAGATCCGGCCTGGTGGATCAGATCCACCAGGCCCACCATCCAAACATGCCCACGTCCGTCCCGGGATCTCTCCGTCCCAATCCCGCGAGGTGAAAAATCGACTGTCCCGAAATATTTCAACATTATCATGCCACGTTCATCACATCGATCTCTGCATCCGTAGCTCCATTTCGTGCGTGTAATATGTCAAATTGTGCGTCTCAACGAGTACTTCATTTCATTCCATTGTATTATGTTCATTTGAGTTCATCTGGATGCCTGAATCTTCGTTGCAAGAGTGCTTCATGATGTTGTCTGCTGAAACTGTAATAACTTGCTCTTTTGTCATTTTTGCCATGATTGATGTGTGCATCCTATGAGGTTGATGTATACATGTGTTTTGAACTATGCCATGTCTTATTTACAAAGGTGCTTACCATGTATTTTTGTGATCAATGTGGTGACTAGCACAAGCATGCAAACTAGGCTTCGTAATGTTGCTGATTTTAGTCCCTGTTCTACTGTTATTTGGATGCCATGTAAACCTGATGCTACAGAGAGATCCATGCATATTTTGAGATACTTCAGTAAGGATGTTATGAACATATGGTTGTTCTCTATCCATTCATGCCCCTATTTGTAATTATGGAGTAGTCTAGCATGTCATTTTCGTGCTATACTTTTGCTTCAAAATGTTTCCTGGCAGATTGTTTACATGTTATTCAATTTTGCCAAGGTTGTTGTAGTTGATCCTTGCATGCTATGAACTTGCTCTTGCCATGTTTAGCTTCACAAACATGTCTTCTTACTGTTGGTTGCCTTGCCATGCCATGTTTTACTCTGTGGTGAGTGGTACAAGCTCATCAACATGCCTTCATAATTCTGTTTCTGCCATGTTTGAAGCTGTAATATAACTTGCTATGTTTACATGGGTGCCATCATATCTTCTGATCCTTTTTGGCTTATGGTCAGTAAGGGACTTTTGATCTATGCATTTAGTAGGTTCATGCCATGCCTTTGTTTGCCATGATAAGTTCCTGTAACATGTTGTTTGATAGCTCTAAACATTGCAACCTGATGTTATTTTCTGCAAAGTCTAAATTGTTATAACTTGCAATCTTATCATGTGTGTTTGAGCATGTTCTTTAGATTTCTGGAGATAGCTCAGTGTTCATGTTTTGTAATGCTTTACCTGTACATCATGCCATGCCTTTTGTTATTATGTTGAGGTGCTGCAGCATGTTGTTTTGGTGCTTGCTATATGCCTAGTTGCTGTTTTGGACAGATTGTTGCTATAACTTGTATAGAGTGTGTGTGTTGAACCGTTGCTCCGTTTTGAGTGTGCTCTATATGAAACTTGCTTAGAATTGCATGTAGTTTCATATTATCATGTTGCATCCTTGTTTTGAGGTGTTTGCTTGATGTGTGTATGCATTTTGCATCAATGCCATGTTTAACTTGTTTTGCTCATATCTTCTAGGTCGTAGCTCCTAATCTAATGAACTTTATATGTAACTTGACTAGAATCTCGTGTAGATCATCTTTGTGCATCTTAACTTGCTGTTTTATCAACTTGAACATAAGGTTTATTCAGATCTGGACCAATTTCGAAATTTGCATATGAGGACTTACCGGAATTGTTATATGTTGTTCCCGGCCTCATTTAAACTTGCCTTGATGTGTTGCTCTTGTTTGCATCATCTCTTGCCATGAGTAGCTTCATGTAGCCTTGTCATGCATCATGCTTGTTGTGCATCATGCCTTGCTCATGTGTGGTGTGTTTACCATGTTGTGTGCTTCTTCTTGTTAGTTCCTGTTTCGTTGCGATCGTGAGGATTCGTTCATCTATGCTTGGTTCGTCTTCGTGGCTTCATCTTCTTCATGGACTCATTCTTCTTCCTTGCGGGATTTCAGGCAAGATGACCGCTACCCTGGATCTCACTAGTATCATTGCTATGCTAGTTGCTTCGTTCTATCGCTATGCTGCGTTACCTATCTTTTGCTCATCAAGCCTCCCATATTACCATGAACCTCTAACCTTTGACACCTTTCCTATGCAAACCGTTGTTTGGCTATGTTACCGCTTTTGCTCAGCCCCTCTTATAGCGTTGCTAGTTGCAGGTGAAGTTGAAGATTGCTCCATGGTGGACAGAATTTTGGTTGGGATATCACAATATCCCTTATATTATTAATGCATCTATATACTTGGTAAAGGGTGGAAGACTCGGCCTTTTGCCTGGTGTTCTATTCCACTCTTGCCGCCCTAGTTTCCGTCATACCGGTGTTATGTTCCCGGATTTTGCGTTCCTTATGCGGTCGGGTGATTTATGGGACCCCCTTGACAGTTCGCTTTGAATAAAACTCCTCCAGCAAGGCCTAACCTTGGTTTTACCATTTGCCTCACCACCACCTATACTTTTCCCTTGGGTCGGCCAACCCGAGGGTCATCTTTATTTTAGCCCCCCCCCGGGCCAGTGCTTGTCTAAGTGTTGGTCCGAACCGGGCAGACTGCGGGGCCACCTCGGGGCAACTCGAGGTCTGGTTTTACTCGTAGGCTGACCCATTCGGTGTGCCCTGAGAACGAGATATGTGCAGCTCCTATCGGGATTTGTCGGTGCATCGGGCGGCTTTGCTGGTCTTGTTTTACCATTGTCGAAATGTCTTGTAAACCGGGATTCCTAGTCTGATCGGGTCTTCCTGGGAGAAGGTATATCCTTCGTTGATCGCGAGAGCTTGTCATGGGCTAAGTTGGGACACCCCTGCAGGGTATAATCTTTTGAAAGCCGTGCCTGTGGTTATAGGCAGATGGGAATTTGTTAATGTCCGGTTGTAGATAACTTGACACCAGATCCGAATTAAAATGCATCAACCGTGTGTTTAGCCGTGATGGTCTCTTTTCGGCGGAGTCCGGGAAGTGAACACGGTTTCTGGGTTATGTTTGACGTAAGTAGGAGTTCAGGATCACTTCTTGATCATTACTAGTTGACGACCGTTCTGCTTGCTCTCTTCTCGCTCTTATTTGCGTATGTTAGCCACCATATATGCTTAGTCTCTGCTACAGCCTCACCACTTTACCCATTTCTTTCCCATTAAGCTTTGCTAGTCTTGATACCCATGGTAATGGGATTGCTGAGTCCTCGTGGCTCACAGATTACTACAACAACAGTTGCAGGTACATGTTGTGCGATGGTCCTGACGAGAGAGCGATGCTTGCGTGCGTTGAGTTCTTCTTCTGCTTCTTCGATTAGGGCTAGCAGGGTGGATGTCGTTTGAGTTTCTGTTTGTGTTTCATCTGTAGTCGGATGATGATCTTATGTATGATGATGTCGTATTCATGTGGCATTGTATGCCTTATGTATGTATCCCCATCTATTATGTAATGTTGATGTAATGATATCCACCTTGCAAAAGCATTTCAATATGTGGGTCTATCCTTGGTGGGACCTTCGAGTTCCTTTTGGATAGGGTCGCATATTGGGCGTGACAGCTTCCAAGGCCTTTGTGCAATGGTGCTTTTAGTGGCTTCAGTAGGTGCTCGATGAGGCAGACGAGTATTTCCAGGCAATGGATAGATTCGTGTTGCTGCTTGAACACCTTCAATGGGTTGAGTGAAGCTTTGGTGCTCGACATTCTGAAGACAAATAGGCTTCTTGGCAGGGTCAGAGTATATGGCGTCAACTGACATGTCAACCTCTGGTAAAAAGATCTGATGATTGTGAGCAGATGGTTGATAGTTGACAGATGAGTGTCGCTTGATGAGGCGCATGACCCATGGAGCATAAAACTTCAGACCAAACAGATCAGATCCAGAAGCAGCAAGTTGCCTGATGAAGAATTCGTGAGTATTGAAGCTGATGCCATTGAGAATGTAGAAGACCAAAGTCTTCATAGATCCTTCAAGCTTGGCCGCTGATGAATGTCCTTTGATAGGCCATAGAGTTCGCCTGATAATATGATATATTGTGCATGGCAGATACTCAAGGTCTTCAACAAAGAACTTTGTTGGATATTCAGCGTCAGATGGCAAGGGCTTCATCATGCTCAACATCTGGCTCATGTTGGATTCTGGCTTATGGAAGATGCTCTCCAATGCATTGCGGTGTAGCTGACAATCAGGCTCATATAGCTCGCCAGGAGTGGCTAGCCCTATAAGCTCAATGATGTCAAGAGCTTTGGCTTCATGATGAACGTTTCCGGTCATCCATTCGAGGACCCATGTCTTGATATCTCTGTTGTAGCCGCGAATGTGTAGAGTAGCATAGAATTGAAGCAATAGCTCTTCATTCCAGTGTTCTTTGTCTGTCACAAAGTTGAGCAGACCAGCATCACGAAAGCAGTCAAGTGCTTCTTCTAAGCATGGCAGTCCAGCAATGGCTTCAGTGTCGAGGAGCATATGAGGGAAAATGCGCCCTTGATCATACAGAACACAGGAGTAATAGCTTCGCTGCTGATGACTCCGGAACCGATCTGATGATATTCTTGGCTTCGTGTAGGGGTTCTTTGAGCTGTCAAAGAATGTGCTGTGGCTTTTGAAGCCATTTGCATTGAAGGACCCGACAGATGTGGCAGTACCTGGAAACCTTGGCAGTCTTGGCTTTGGCTTCTGGACCTGAGGCCTATGCTCAATGTGATAGTAAAATTGAGGACCAGAGACAGTAGGCGGAGGGACCAGAACATGCCATCTTACGGTGATTAGCTCGCCATGGTTGTATGCTTGCTCAATTGTATAGGGCCTTGGTGGCGGAACAGGAGCAGTGGCAGCAACAGTGGCTTCGGGCTGCACATCAGAAGCTTCAGGAGCATTTTCAGCATTGGCTTCTGGTGTGGGGCTTGGTACAGGCTCCACATTTGCTTCAGCCATGACTATGTCATCGACTTCATTGTCGTTGGTGGTGGCAGCCTCAAGGTTTTCAACCTCCACTTGCCGAGCTGGAGGGTCAGGCACAGACACGTTCACATCGTGAACAACTTCTTCAGGAATGGGGGGAGTAGGGACACGTTCTTCTTGACGTTCTTCATCGGCTGATGCAGCTGGATTGTCTTCAGCTGCTGGTGCTTCAGACATGGAGACATTCACAGTTGGAGTGGGTTCAGAAAATACTTGACGTGCAACAGGTTGGCGTTGCACTTCTCCTTCTGGAACGCTCGACAGAGGGACTTGAGGCCTTTGTCCTTTGCGAAGCCTGCGAAATGCTGGCAACGCCTTTGGAGATGGAGTTGACTGGGCCTCAAAGTCTTAATCTTCTTCTTGCACGGGTGGTGTAGCTTGTTGTTGTTGTTGGGGAGTACTTGGGGAGTCTTGTTGCTGTGGGTGATCAGCCCACGATGCATCCTGAGCAATTGGTGTCAGAGGACGACCAATGCTTATGAGTTCGCTGTTCGTAAGAACAAGCGATGATACCACGTTGTGTTCGATCTAAGGAAGAACTTCATCATCTTCAACATTGTCATCATGACCAATGTCCTCAGCAGCGGTGGGTTCAGCTGCTGGTATATCTTCAACTTCATGAGCCTCTGTGGAAGTAGGCTCATGAACTATCATCCTTCTTTCTTGATGTTCTCACGTAGGGCGAACCACTGAAATGGGTTCAACAACTAAGGGCTCTGTGGGAGCAGCCCAAGTCTTCTTGGTCTTGCGCTTCTTCTTGGAGGGAGCGACAACAGAGGCTTCAGTATTCTTCCTCTTTCTGGCTTTAGCCTCGGCAGCCCTCGTCTTCTTCTGTTCTGAAGCGGTTGTGGTGACCTTTGGCTTCGAGCCAGTCATGCTGCTTGGGAAGATAATGTGAGGGGCTTCTTGGCTTGAAGGTGCAGGCTGGTCAGCAGGAAGCTTCTTCTTTTTCTTTGCAGCCATCCTGGGGTCAATGCCAGGACGGCCAAGTGACTTGCGCTTCTCAGCCTCATTGTAGGCAAGCACACACTTATCAGCCAAACTCTTCATGCGCTCACGAGAGCCTTGAGCTTCTTGGCGCTTCTTCAGAAAAGCTTCTTTAAGCTCATGCAGCATGACCTTGAAGTTTCTGATGTCTTGAACACTGAGCTTCGCCACATGCTTCTTGAATTGAGCCTTCTCATAATCAATTTTGTTCTTCAGCTCTGCGCTGAGCAAGAGCTAGCTCAGAAGCAATGTCACCATTGAAAGAGACGCTGAGGCCAATGGGAAGCTGCAAATCTTCAAAGCTTAGATTGGGGGTGTCGAACCACTCATCAATGAAGTTATGGATGATTGCCACATCAAAGAGAGGCAAGTTGTTGAAGGTTTCTGCTTCTTCCTTGCTCTTTATCAGTTACTCAAGGGCATCATCAGCAAGATCTTCATCACTTGATAGATCAATGGGTTCTTTGCGCAGAATAGCAGCAGGAGTCAGGGCTTGATCAGTACGCCTGACAAGTTGCTTTTTCTTCTCCGTCTTCTTGGAGATGCGGGATTGATCTTCAGACTACACACTGGCTTCAGGAGGTGCAGTGGCCAGTGGCTTCACACGAGAAGCTTTTGGAGGTGCAGCTGATGATGAAGCCTTAATCTTCTTTGGCTTCTGCGGCCTTGGAGGAGGACGTGGGGCTTCATCAGAATCAGCCTCATTGTCAGAATGATCCACTTTGGCACCTTGTACCAAGATGTAGGAGATGAGGCCATCAAGGTTTGCAAAGGGGCCAATTCTGTTTTCTTCAGCTTCACGTGTGCCATCATCACGGGGAGCAGAGGGTCCAGGATTGAAGTCTAATCCCCATAACTTCTTGTTTTCCTTTGCCGAAGCCTTAGCATACTGAAAATTGCGCTTGAAGAGATTGTCGTCACGACACCAGAGTAATGATGTGGGATCGACATTCTCAGGCTGAGGTCCACAGACCATGCAAGGATAGAAATCTTGTGCAATAGCTTCAGCTCTGTTTTTGGGTTGAAGACCTCGATAGAGAATATCACCCCAAGGACTCTTGATTGCATTCTTCTCTGCATATTCCTTGGTTACGAACTTGTACTTGAACCACTCTTCAGCCCAATAGCGTCGAATCCATTGGATTCGTGTCTTGCGCTGATGATATGTCTCTTCAGGATCTGTCTTGTAGAGCTCTGCTAGGTCATCAGGCAGATCTTTGGATGTTTCTTCTCGGCGCTGTCTGCCACCCTTCCTTGCTGATTTTTCTGCAGCCATGAACTTCAAACTGAATGGCTTCAATATGTTCAAAGGCTTCAGAGACTTTCGCTTGCTGGTCAAGCAGGAACTGGCTTCAGGAGAATTGATATGATGCTGTAAGTATTCTGCAAACGAATGCAGACTATGAGAACCAAGGGATTCTCCCACGGACATGTACCTGTGACAGCATTAGAGATGCGAGGGAAGGGGAAGAGGTCATATGCATTCTCAGAAGATTTTGAAGATAAATTAGTTTGAAGACATTGACCTCATGATGCGAAGACATTCACTTATATGAGGTGAGTTGGTTCCAGATTTGTACCAATCCGTGAATAAGTACAAGTGAGGAATCTGACTAGATATGAAGCTTAAGTGAATAGACTAGGCATTATGAGATGCAGACAGAATAGATCTAACATTGAGTAGGTAGAAACCACTTTCGGTAAATAGGATGAATCTATGAAGATAAAAAAGGTGGTAAAAATAGAGTTATAATTACCGCACGAAGAACTGCTAGATGGGATGAATAGGAGACCGAGCAGTTCAGCCCACCGTGCCCTAACTTGGCGACGGAGGACACCTACAGCGACGGCGGAGAGGGCGATGTCCGCGGCCGGCGTGAGGACGGCGTCGGAGAAGTCGCGGCAGCTAAGCGCTTCGTCGCCGGCGTTGTCGAGAGCTAGCGGTGGCGCTAGGGTTTTGATGAGGTGGAGAGGTGGAAGAAGGTTTTCTTGACCGCAGGGGACACGTATTTATAAGTAGGTGTGCGGCATAGCGCAATTACGCAGGTGCCCCTGTCTGTTCACATCCGTGGGACACGTGGTAAGCATGCAACATAGTCAGAGTTGTCCCACGTTCCCACGCCCGCCAAGTTTGTCAGATGGTTGTTCCGGCTTCTCCCGATATCGACAATAAAGATGAATCATTTAAATAGGACTTGATGTTTGTCTCTGTGTCTTCTGCTGACAAGGATGCAGAGAAGACATTCGACAGTTTCAACAGAACGCATATGATTTGGATAGATAAAGTTTGAGATAGTAAGCATAGAGAGGTTAGGGTCCGATCACATTCACTTAGTTCAAAAGATTCAACTTGAGGACATAGCTATAAGTGAATGCTGTAGAGGACAGAACACTAGTATATATATATATGCAATTAAATCATCATAGCGCAGAAAATCATGAAGATAAATTGAAACTGAAGACAAACCAAATGCAAAGTCTTTGCAAAAGTAACGCCATGAGTGAAACACTTCAAACAGAGAAATTTGGTGGTGGCGTTACCCACCGTATAGGAAGTATTAGACCCAGACACGGCGCACAATTATCGTGGCGCTCCGGAGTCAAATTCCATGTTAATGTATTCACACTCAGAGTGTAAGTCTTCATTGATTGAAGATATACATTACTTTGTTTGTTGCACATCTAAGTCATCAACATGCATAAGTGTTAGGATGTGTGCCTGATCACAGGACATTAGAGGATTCCAAGATATTTAGCTCACACCGTAACTTGCAAAACCTTTTCTCATCCAAGGGCTTTGTGAAGATATCTGCAAGTTGCTCTTCAGTTTTGACGTGAATGATATCGATATCTTTCTTCATGACATGATCTCTGAGAAAGTGATGACGAATTTCAATGTGCTTTGTCTTCGAGTGTTGGACTGGATTGTTGGCTATCTTGATGGCACTCTCGTTGTCGCAGAAGAGAGGTACTTGTTTCAGATTGATGCCATAGTCCTTGAGAGTTTGCTTCATCCATAGAAGCTGAGCACAACAAGATCCAGCAGCAATGTATTCAGATTCAGCAGTTGAGAGTGATACACAGTTCTGCTTCTTTGAAGACCAACAGACAAGTGATCGTCCAAGAAAATGACATGTGCCTGATGTAGACTTGCGATCCACCTTGTCACCAGCATAATCAGCATCCGAGAATCCAACCAAATCAAATTTTGAGCCGTTGGGATACCATAATCCGAGTGTTGGGGTGTAAGCCAAATATCGAAGAATTCGCTTCACAGCTAAGTGATGCGATTCCTTTGGTGCCGCTTGGAATCGAGCACACATGCAAACACTAAGCATAATATATGGCCTAGATGCACATAGATAAAGTAAAGAACCAATCATGGAGCGGTATACCTTTTGATCGAACTCTTTACCACTGTCGTCAGGACCAAGGTGGTGTTTGGCTGGCATTGGCGTCGTATAACCTTTGCAGTCTTCCATTCCAAACTTCTTCAGACAATCTTTGAGGTATTTTTCTTGAGATATGAAGATTCCATTGCTTTGCTGACGAATTTGAAGACCAAGGAAGAACTTCAGTTCTCCCATCATGGACACCTGATATTGCTCTTGCATCATGTATCCAAACTCATCACTATACTTCTGGTTGGTGCAGCCGACGATAATGTCATCCACATATATTTGGCACACAAACAGTTTGCCATCATATGTCTTCATGAAGAGTGTGGGATCGAGGGATCCTGGTTTGAAGCCTTTGCTCTTCAAGAAGTCTTTGATCGTATCATACCATGCGCGAGGAGCTTGTTTGAGGCCATACAGTGCTTTGTTTAGTTTGTACACCATATCAGGATGTTTTGGATCTTCAAAGCCAAGTGGTTGAGCAACATACACTTCTTCTTCAATCTTGCCATTGAGGAAATCACTTTTCACATCCATTTGATATAGCAGGATGTTGTGATGATTAGCATAGGCAAGCAGTATGCGAATAGCTTCAAGCCTAGCAACAGGAGCAAATGTTTCATCGAAGTCAATTCCTTCAACTTGAGTATATCCTTGTGCCACAAGACGTGCTTTGTTTCCGATGACTTGACTATGCTCATCTTGCTTGTTTCGATATATCCATTTTGTTCCAATAATGTTATGCTTGCGAGGGTCAGGTCACTTGAGAAGTTCCCAAACATTATTCAGCTTGAACTGTTGAAGTTCTTCTTGCATGGCTTGAATCCATTCAGGTTCCATAAAAGCTTCAGGAACTTTCTTGGGTTCAGATATTGATACAAATGAAAAATGCCCACAGAAATTTGCTAACTGTGTTGCTCTTGATCGAGTAAGCGGAGCAGGTGCGTTGATGCTATCAATTATTTTCTCAATTTGTACTTCATTTTCAACACGAGGATGAACTGGACGAAGACCTTGCTCATGCTGATCATTGTCATCATTGGAATGATTGTCTTCGGTCTGAGCATTGTCTTCAGGTTGGTTTGGTGCAGAAATGATAAGTTCCTCTTCAGGCTGTGCTTCAGAGGGCATGATTTCACCAGTTCCCATCAGCTTGATAGATTCACTGGAAGGAGCTTCATCTAGTGTGCTTGGCAGGAGCTCTCGTTGTGAACCATTGGTTTCATCAAATCGCACATCCACTGTTTCAACGATTTTGTAGTGGAAGAGGTTGAAGACTCTGTAGGAGTGCGAATCCTTTCCATAGCCAAGCATGAAGCTTTCGTGAGCTTTGGGTTCAAATTTTGACTTGTGATGGGGATCCTTGATCAAGCACCTAGCACCAAAGACTCTGAAGTAGCTGACATTTGGCTTCTTGCTAGTAAGGAGCTCATATGATGTTTTGCCCAGAAGCTTGTGGATGTAAACACGGTTGATGATGTGACATGCAGTATCAATAGCTTCAGGCCAGAACTTTCTTGGTGTCTTGTACTCGTCGAGCATTGTTCGAGCCATCTCAATGAGGGTTCTGTTCTTGCTCTCAACAATGCCATTTTGCTGAGGTGTGTACGGAGCAGAAAATTCATGAGTGATTCCCATTGTATCCAGATAAAGATCAAGGCCGGTGTTCTTGAATTCAGTGCAGTTATCACTTCTGATATGCTTGATCTTGACACCATAATTGTTCATTGCTCGATTGGCGAATCGTCTGAAGACATCTTGTACTTCAGTCTTGTAGAGAATGATGTGCACCCATGTATATCTTGAGTAGTCATCAACAATGACGAAGCCATAGAGACACGCCGTTGTTGTGAGGGTGGAGTAGTGAGTAGGACCAAATAAGTCCATGTGCAACAGCTCAAAGGGTTGAGATGTCGTCATGATTGTCTTCGAGGGGTGCTTGGCCCTCGTCATCTTCCCAGCTTCGCAAGCACCACACAAATGATCTTTCTTGAACTTGACACCTTCGATGCCTATGACATGCTTCTTCTTGACGAGAGTGTGTAAGTTCCTCATGCTAGCATGCCCCAGCCTTCGATGCCAAAGCCAACATTCTGAAGCTTTTGCAAGAAGACAAAAGGCAAGTTGTGGACCTGCTGAGAAATCTACCATGTATAGATCACCTTTCCTATACCCTTCAAAGACTAGAGACTTGTCAGATTCCATTAGTACAAGGCAACGATATTTTCCAAATATCACAATCATGTCTAAGTCACAAATCATTGAGACAGACATTAAGTTGAATCCAAGGGATTCAACAAGCATCACTTTATCCATGTGTTGATCCTTTGAGATTGCAACTCTACCTAGACCCAATACCTTGCCTTTACCAGTGTCAGCAAATGTGATTTCACTCTTGTCGGATGGACGTAAGGTTGAGTCCATGAGAAGACTTCGATCACGAGTCATATGATTAGTGCATCCGCTGTCAATAATCCATTCTGAAGCTTTTGGTGACATGCCCTACAGTGCAGTTAGGAGGATAGGCTTCACAAGGTATGTTGTGAAGCATAAGAATTTGACACACACTAGGATTATCACAGCTTAGATCAAGATTAGAACACTCAGTATGACAGATAAGAGATTCATATGTGGAATACATAGTAAGTCATTTTATCATGCGTCCCTTTATGTTTTAGGTCCCCAGCAATAATATCGGACGCCTTTGATTGCTGGCTGGAGACCACATTCTGCAAAGGAGAGTTAATTCTTCTTCACCACCCACATTTTCAGGGGTGGCTTAGAAGCAATGAGTCTAAGTGCAGCATCTGAGAATTTCGGCTTTGAAGCCCTAGCAAATAGCCTTGCAGGAGATGAATGATACTCATGTGAATAAGCAGAAAAGTTCTTAGTTCTATGAACATAGCGGTTTGAAGACACATGCTCATATTCATGAGTCTGAGTATGATTTGTCTGCAAAACATTGGCGTTAGGGTGACTCAAGTGAGTCCTGTGTTCGTATGAAGCCGTTGGACCATATGATGCCTTTGGTCTGGGGTTTGTCTTCTTCCCTGGTGGTGTCATGATGACATTCACTGGAAGATTCTCAAGGCAGCTTTTGGGAACCCAGATCTTCTTCATAGGAGGTCCATTCCTGCAGTTAGTACCAATATACCTGGCAAACACTTCACCATTCTGATTTTTGAACAGTTTATAGTTTGCATCAAAGGATTCATCAATGATAATAGGATTAGCACAGGTAAAGCCAGATAAAGTGGATGGATCCACTGAAGGTTCCTTTGCAGCAACCCATGTGGTTTTGGGATACTGCTCAGGCTTCCAGTAGGAACCATCGGCATTCATTTTCCTCTCAAACCCAACACCCTCTTTCCTAGGGTTTCGGTTCAGAATCTGCTTTTTGAGGACATCGCAAAGTGTCTGATGTCCTTTCAGACTTTTGTACATCCCTGTTTCAAGCAATGTCTTCAACCTAGAATTTTCATCAACAATAGCAGTGGTATCCTCAGAAGAGGGGTTAGTTACCACATCAGTAGTTGAAGACAGAGCAACAGTAGCAGCAGTGGAACATTCAGCAACATAGGCAGCGTTATCACGCTCAATGCATTTTAAACATGGTGGTTCAAATTCATCCTGAGCAACGCTGATTTGTTGAGCAAGTAATGAATCGTGCTTCCTCAGAAGATCTTCATAATCCACCCTTATCTTTTCAAGATCTTGCTCTCTTTGATGACATTCAGAAGAAAGTTTCTCATGATCAGACAAGAGAGCATTATGTTGATCTTGAAGGGCGTCAAACTTAGAATGAAGTCTCTGAAGACTCTCAGCCAAAGCTTTTGACTGATCCATTTCTTCGCCCAACATATCATCACTCTTACTAAGCATGTTTTGAATCCTTTCCAAATCTCTTTGTTGTTTAGTGACAAGGGAAGCAAGTTTGACATAGCTGGGGCCAAACTCATCACCTGATTCATCATCACTAGTTTCAGAAAGATAGCATTCAGTTACCTTAGCACCCCCTGCCATGAGGCATGGTGAAGATGAAGACGGTTCAGGTGGAAAGGTCATCTCTTTAAGAGACTCCTTGTAGTCATCAAGCCAAGGATCATGATGATTAAGATGACTTTCATAGACCTCAGAAAGCCGGTCCCAGATTAGCTTCGCGTGATTGAGGTGCATGACATTCCTGAACTGATTTCGGGACAGGCAGGAGCAGATGACATCCTTCGCTGTGAGGTTCAGTAGAGTGTACTTGCGAATGTCATCAGCCTCCGCCATCTTGCAAAGATCGGTAAGACCAATCTCGGTGACGGTCCACAGTTCGCTGTCCATAGCCATGAGTCGCTTCTTCATCATGGCTTTCCATCGAGGATACTCATGACCGTCAAAGGTGGGGCAAGATACATTCCTCAATCCTGCAGTCAACATAGCTGAAACTCCAGGTGGTTAAACCTAATCACACAGAACAAGGGAGTACCTTGCTCTGATACCAATTGAAAGTGCTAGTGTCGACTAGAGGGGGGGTGAATAGGCGATTTTTATGAAAGTCTTCAAAACTTAGAAGTTTTGAAGACAAACAATAGAAATGACCTAGTTGATATGCAGCGGAAGATAAACTACCATAAGCAAGCCATAGTCAAATATGCAATGATGTGAAAGTACATGACTAATAGCAGCTAAGTAGTAAGGATCAGGATGGAAGATAGTGTGAAGCCAATCAACAGTAGTAGTCAAGAAATGAAGTCAAACAGATACACAGATAGGCAGTGACTTCACGAAGACAAACTTAAGTAAAGGATGGAAAGGGATAGAACCAGTCGCTTGTTGAAGACATAGGATTTGTTGGACCAGTTCCAGTTGCTGTGACAACTGTACGTCTGGTTAGGGAGGCTGAGATTCAACTCAGAAGACCGTGTCTTCACCTTATTCCCCTTGAGCTAAGGACACTTAGTCCTCGCCCAATCACTCTGGTAAGTCTTCAAGGTAGACTTCCGAACCTTCACAGACTTCGTTCACCTGGCAATCCAAAATGACTCTTGGATGCTCAGAACGCAACGCCTAACCGACTGGAGGATACACAGTCCTCAAGTGTAATAAGTCTTCAGGTCACACAGACAGAAAGACTTCAGTGATGCCTAACACTCTTTGGCTCTGGGTGTTTGGGCTTTGTCCTCGCAAGGATTTCTCTCTCAAAGGCTTCGAGGTGGGTTGCTCTCAAAACGACAAAAGCCGTAAACTAACTCTGAGCAGCCACCAATTTATGGTGTAGGGGGTGGGATATTTATAGCCACAAGGCAACCCGACCTGATTTGTCCGAAATGACCCTGGGTCACTAAGGAACTGACACGTGTTCCATGGTCAGATTTCAAACACACGCGGCAACTTTACTTGGGCTACAAGCAAAGATGACTCATCCAGCTCTGGATAAGATTTGCTCTCATTGTCTTTGCTCGAAGACATAGGATTTGGGTTGAGCATCACTTCAGTCACTATGACTTAGTTCACTTGGACCCCACTTAACAGTACGGTGGTTCCTATGACTCAACAAAGAAGAAAAGGAAACAACGAAACCACACAGTCTTTGCGCTCCATAGTCTTCACGCAATGTCTTCTCATGTCATAGTCTTCAATATGAATATCTTCTCATACCACCATTGTCTTCAATGTCTTCATACATTTTTAGGGGTCATCTCCGGTAGGTAAACCGAATCAATGAGGGACACTACCTGCGTTATCCTGCAATTCTCACAAACGCATTAGTACCTCAACCAACTTTGTCGTCAATACTCCAAAACCAACTAGGGGTGGCACTAGATGCACTTACACCGAGCATGACCCAGGAAAGTGTGTCCGACCAAATGGGATCGAGCGTGTTGGGTAATGTGGTGCACCCCTGCAGGGAAGTTTATCTATTCGAATAGCCGTGTCCCTTGCTAAAAGGACGACCCGGAGTTGTACCTTGACCTTATGACAACTAGAACCGGATACTTAATAAAACACAGCCAGACAAGTTCCACAGACAACCCGGTGATCACTTTCCCACAGGGCGACGAGGGGAGGATCGCCGGGTAGGAGTATGCTATACGATGCTACTTGGAGGACTTCAATCTACTCTCTTCTATATGATGCAAGACGGAGGCTGCCAGAAGCGTAGTCTTCGATAGGATTAGCTATCCCCCTCTTATTCTGGCATTCTGCAGTTCAGTCCACCAATATGGCCTTTACACATATACCCATGCATATCTAGTGTAGCTCCTTGCTTGCGAGTACTTTGGATGAGTACTCACGGTTTCTTTCCCCCCTTTTCCCCTTTCCTTTCTACCTGGTTGTCGCAACCAGATGCTGGAGCCCAGGAGCCAGACACCACCGTCGACGACGACTCCTACTACACCGAGGTGCCTACTACTACATGCAGGTCGCTGACAACGAACAGGAGTAGTTTAGGAGGATCCCAGGCAGGAGGCCTGCGCCGCTTTCGATCTGTATCCCAGTTTGTGCTAGCCTTCTTAAGGCAAACTTGTTTAACTTATGTCTGTACTCAGATATTGTTGCTTCCGCTGACTCGTCTATGATCGAGCATTTGTATTCGAGCCCTCGAGGCCCCTGGCTTGTATTATGATGCTTGTATGGCTTATTTTATTTGTAGAGTTGTGTTGTGATATCTTCCCGTGAGTCCCTGATCTTGATCATACACGTTTGCGTGTATGATTAGTGTACGATTGAATCAGGGGCGTCACAAGTTGGTATCAGAGCCGACTGCCTATAGGAATCCCCCTTCCACACTCCTTGGCCGAAGTCGAGTCTAGACATTGCAAAGCTTTTTACTAACTTGGCTGTCTGGCTCACGGGCCCACGTCGCCATCGGGTGGTAGTAGGATCTTTTATTGCTCGACCTATACTCTAGGACTCTGACATCTCTTCTATTCGGGGTAAACGGTTTTACTCACTTTGGCTCTAGGTTCTCGATAATACTTTCTCCCGGAGAGCCCCTTTAGTCCATATGATCACCAACTACACCAGAAGATTCGGAAGATACTCTCCAGTGTTCATTTGAGACATTTTCCCGTTGCTTTTGCAATTCCCTACAACCGTTTTCCCTATGGAGAATTACATGCACCTGTCGTCTTACTTTCATTCCTAGTTGCTCTTGTTATTACAAGATGCATCAAATTATTCTCCAAACTTTTTAAGAATCCTTGAGCTTACTGCCTTGCAGTTCTTTGCCACATGAATACCCCCTACGAATAACTCCTCACACTTACCCAGTATCCTTTCTTCCCTCGTTGTTCATATGATTCACAAGATACATTGAGAGGTTATCTGATCTTTCGGTAATCCTCTGCCCGCTAATGCTCTGCAATTGTGTGCTTGCATTTTGGTTGCGATCCTTAATACCAACAATGTTCATTTAGTATCCTTTGTTAACATCATTTTGAGTCCATTGATTCAATAAGTTTTCAATGCTCGCAATCCTCAATCAGATCCTATGATTCATCCTTCCAGCTCAGATGTCATTTTGAACTGGAGCTGGTTCTCAACCAATCAAATCATCATCAATTGTACCCCTAAGACTATTCAACTTATCCAGCCCTAATCAGAGCGTTACTTCGGATCCCTTGATTTGAAAATCATATTTCCTTTGCGTTTGAGCTATGAATTAGTCAGTTGCTTCTATAATCCAATGCCCTTGCATTGTTTCTTCCTCTGGTTGAGTACCGATACTCACATCAGATCCTTTGTGGACCATCAAGTCCTTTGTTGGATTGTTATCCGACAGTGTCCTTCACATTTGATCACCATGTGAGTTCTTTCCCGGATACATAATGCCTTTGGTAAATTGTGTCTTCTGCCTTTGGCAAGTAATATCCTATGCCTTTGTCAACCATGCTCTGCTTTCGAGCTTGTGTTGTTTACCCCTGAAGTTTGTGGTATAAGTTCCTAAGAGGCCCAGATGGGTTGAACCTATGCCTTTTCGAATCTGTGTGAACCCGGAAACTACTACAGGTCACATCTACTGGTGTTATGACAGATAAAATTTAAATATTACAACTTCTTCGAAAATGAGAAGTGAGTGAAAGGTTATGCATTGGAGAAGTGGGAGTCGACCTTGAACTTTGTGTTCATGCCCATGGAAACGATGTTGAGCTTATCATGATAGCTTCTCGTAACAATAATTATCCACTTGACATAATTTGATTTTGTATCTATGATTTTGTCCTTTGTAATCATGGTTCCGACCGTGGTTGTTCTTCTTTGATACCATTCTCGAACAAGTTAAAAGTACTTGCCTTCTGCAGATCATTACGTCTGCCCATCCTCTATTTTGATCTACCTTCGAGTATTACCCCCTGGTATCTCGAGGATATCAACCCATTACACTACATCTTATGAATTTCTGATGAAGTACTAACTTTCCCCGTCATGGTCACTCCACAGGTTCTGGGTTGTCGTCAACCAAGGACAACGATTTGTGAATCAAATCGACCCTGACATTCAGTACTCCTAGTACTTTGTTGTTGAGGAGTTTAATAATCCTTCAAGTCATTCCTAGCCTAATCGGCTATATCATTATCTTACTAAATTTTAACAGTGCTATTTGGTCCTTAATCACAGAGAACAACTTTCGACGATGAGCTAACCTTACGCCGATCTTCCTCGTCGTATCATTTCACCTTGAACAGCAAGCTTGATTTCGAGTTTGTGTTGTACTCATGGTCCTAAGAACATTTCGCTTCATCATTCCTTTGACTCGATGTCATCGCCGACCGATTACATCTCCATGACCTCTCGACAAAATTTGTCATGATCATCATCAACATTCTGGGTTCCTCCAGGATATCAACTGAATTCATGATGAGAAATACCATCCTTGCCCCTCGATGATTTGTGTTATCATCGACAACATTCTTTCTTTCCCTTCAACACAAACTTGTTCATGTTTTATGTTGTACCTTGAGATCCTTGCTATCCAACTTATGTTATGTTCTACCTTGGAGTATTGCTATCTTTTATGTCAAGAATGTCATGGGAAATTCACCACCCTTAAGAATTCTTGATACAAGTGATGCTTATTAACATCACCATTCTTTTCTTGGTCCTCGTGTTGTTTCTAACCGGAATACCGACAAATGGTCTATGATGTGTAAATTCTAAACTTTTGGCAACCCTGTTGCTTTGAAGTTATTGGTCTATAGTTTCATTCTACGTCTATGGCTTATTGAATCATCATTCAAACATTGATCGTGCTACCTAGCCCATATTTCGGGTGCACATTTCAACCAATGTTTAACTGTGTATGTTTTCCTCGAGCATACATCATTAAGTCATTTGATCTAGCTAATATTATCTTCTTGTTCACATAGTTGTGGAAATCCATCTTTTTGGAAATCTCAATGGATTGTCGCTGAGTCAATCAGTCCCCTCCTCACCTCTCCTTGATTTAATGGTGAACCCTTGTCCGGAACTCGCTTCCATAGTTCATTTCCTAGAATCATATAATGTCGTCTCGTTAATTGTGTTGCACCTCTTCTTCTCAGGCATCCTGAGTCTGAGGTGTCCTGACACCAATCAGATTTGAAACTCGTCAGATATGATGGTTGGAACATTTTCCAAGAGTCATAGCATTGATCTTTATATAACCCAGTAAGGTGATAACATGCCTAGCACACCTGGTCGGAGGACCTGTTGTTATAGTTTCCTTTTTAGCAAGGTTAACCATTCTTCCATGGGGAAATTGAAGGACCTATTCTATAGGTTGTTCCTGATGAATCCTTTGTCTATCCAAGTCCGACCTTTGCTTGAACACCATGCAATGCTATCTTGAAGCATGTCCGTGGTACTCCGATTTTCAACAAGGACATTTGAAGCCCAATGCTAAATGTTTCTCGCTCATTTATCCAAACCCCGTTGTATGGGTAATGTCATAAAATTTCTCTCACCTTACCTAAAGAGTTTTCTACATTATATCTTGCCCTGGATATCATGCTCTGCTTGTCCTTAGGAAGGATATACCCTTGAAATATGTGTTTAAACACATTTTTCCTTTCCATTGATCTGGTTAAATCTGATAATCATATCTTCCTTTCCATTGTTTGGTTTAACCTTTCTTGTGATCTATATGATCTAAGCAGTAATATTCTCCTGCTCTTGTAAACACCTCGGTGTACAATTCTGTCAGAAAGACCCTATTATTTTTGTTGATGACATTCCGGTAACCACCGATGGATGAGAACTTTGCCTACTGGTCTGCCTCGTTTAACGAGCAAGAAAATGGTTCTCTTCATCCCTCGCCCTTGGTACCGATGTTGTTGCCGACATAACCGACAGACTATCCTCTGACATGCCTGGCTTACATGATCGTACAAGATGTCACCGACCTTCCTACTTTTAACCACATTGTGGGCCCATAACCCACAGTTCCATAGGATCGAAACCTGACTCTCCTGTACACCTTGTTGACAAAGGTATCCCTTGCTCTTGGTTTCGTAGGTAATTCACGAGCCACCTTCCTAGTGATCTATTCTGGTATCAGACGCAATACTTATTCTCGCTGCTCTGAACCCCTTTTCACACTCCGTTTCAGGCAACGAGCGATTGCATGCCCGCTCGGAACTTCTCATGTGACCTTCATACTTTTGCTCTCGATATATTCTTAAGTTTCAAATTCGAGATTTACTTTCCACCACCTCCCTTAATATTATTCTCCGGATAAGCAACCTTGTAGAGGTCTGTTCTTTCAAAGATACCCTTATCCCTTTCATAAGTACAATGGAGTTCCCGAAGAAAGGATGATGGCTTCATTATGATGAACAGTAGCAGAGAAATGAAGACATCAACATAATGGATCGACCTCTTCGAGAAGAGCAAGCCAGGATGAGAAGACCCGCTAGATTCGTTACCAAACCTTCCCCCCTTTCACTACCTCTTAAATCTCGGGACGAGATTTCATGTAGTGGAGGAGAATTGTGATGCCCGGATAATTAAGCTATAGTGAACCTCTGCTAATGATGCCATGTCACCTCGATTAATATTGCTAATCTCGCGTTAGTTCGAAACCGATTCATATTCAAATTTGAAATAAGGGCAAACAGCAAACATTTTCAAATATTAAAAACAAAATGTTTGGGTTGTGCCAGTTAATGCATAGATGATTATGATGTAGAATCCACATTTTTATTAATGAATAAATGCACTAAAAAGATTTAAATGGTAGCAAAAACATTATTTCAATGCCTTTGGTATTTTATAAAACACTAAACTATTTTATTTTTGGTTAAAACCTTTTGTGGCTGAGGGTTATTTTGAAACGTTATTTTAGGAGCTATAGTCATATTTTACTAAGTAAAAATAATGTGGAATTAAAATTAAAATAGAAAAGGAAAGTAAAAAAGAAAGATAATAAAAGAGAACAAAAGAAAACAAAAGGACCCCCTCTCTCCCCTGACCAAGAGGCCCCCTGGCCAACTGGGCCAGACGGCCTAGCTGGCCGACCTACTGGCCCAACCGGCCCCCCACTCACTCCCTTAACCCCCACCCGACCGAAACCCTAACCCCATCGCCCCACACCCCACTTCCCCCCGACGATCCCCTTCTCCCCCCATCGATCTGGATCGGGGATGGCAACCAGCGCCCTGGTGCCTCGTCGTTCGCCGCTCGTCGCCCCTGTCGCCCCGCGCGGAAGACCACCTCGCCGGAGCTTCCCCTCCTGCTGGATCTGGATCGGCACCCGAGCCGATCCCCGGTGGCAGCGCTCGCCACCAATCCACCGTTGCTGTATTCGCCGCCTCCTCGTCTCCTCCTCACGCTGCTAGACCTCGCCGTCGCCCGAAGCCGACTCGCCGGACCTCTTCCTCTACGTCGTCGACCTCGTCCCCGTCCTCCTCCCCGAGCCCCGCTGCCCTTGACCCTACGCCTCGCGGTGAGGCCCCCGACCTCTTCTCCTGCCCTGACCCCGTACGCACGCGCTCATGACCGCACTGCTCCGCCTCGCGATCACCGCGGCCACGTCGCCCGCGGACACTCACCACGTCCCCCTGCTGCTGGTGCGCCCCGGCTCCCCAGCTGGTGCTCCTCTGCCGCCCGCGCGTCCCGCTCTTCGCCGGCCCTGCACTCCGTCTCCCCCACATCGGCGGGCCACCGCAACCGCCCTGGCCACTGGCTTGGGCCCGCCGCACTCCCTGTGGGCGAGCGCTCCCCCAGGCGCCCGTCGTCCGTTAGCCCGCCCCGTTATGGCCCCTAAGGCCAATGACATTTGGGGCCCAGCCCCTGGAACAAAAAGGAAAGGATATAAAAAAAGAATTAAAAATAAATAAATGAAACAAATATTAATTAATTAATTAATTAATTAACTAAATTAATTAAGTCAATTAAATCCTGATTAGTTGACTAGTTGAATTTAATTAACCTGCTAATTAAACTAAATAACTATTAATTAGTTATCAGTCTATGACAGAATGGACCCACGTGTGAGTTTGACCAAGTCAACTGAGTGTTGATTACTGACATCACCCTGATGTCATGCTGACGTCATAATGACATTTCCTAATTAAATTAATTCTATTAATTCTAAAAATGAATTAACTTTGAAAAATTAATATAAAATAAACCGTACCTCGGATGGAAAAACTTTGTACATGAAAGTTGCTCAGAACAAAGAGACGAATCCAGATACGCAGCCCGTTCGTCCGCCACGCGTCCCTAGCATAGTGAACCTGCAACATTTCACCTCCGGTTCATCTGCCCAAAAACGCGAAACACCGGGGATACTTTCCCGGATGTTTCCCCCTTTCGCCGGTATAACCTCCTACTGCGTTAGGTCACCTCTAGCACCGCATATTGCCATGTTACGCCTTGTGATGCTTTGATTGCTCTGTTATTTATTGTATTCCCCTCCGTTACTTCTTTCCGGTAGACCCCGGGGCTATCAGCGACCCCCAATTCGACTACGGTGTTGACGACCCATCCTTCGTGCCAGAGCAACCAGGCAAGCCCCCCTTTGATCACCAGATATCGCCTATTCTACCCTCTACTGCTTGCATTAGAGTAGTGTAGCATGTTACTGTTTGATTAATCCTATTCTATTGCATAGCCTGTCATTGTTGCTACATCTGTTGATACCTTACCTGTAATCCTAAATGCTTAGTATAGGATGCTAGTTTACCATTAGTGGCCCTACATTCTTGTCAGTATGCCTTGCTATACTATCGGGCCGTGATCACTCGGGAGGTGATCACGGGTATATACTTTACATATATACATACTATACAGATGGTGACTAGAGTCGGGTCAGCTCGTTGAGTACCCGCAAGTGATTCCGATGTGGGGGCTGGAAGGACAGGTGGCTCCATCCCGGTAGAGGTGGGCCTGGGTTCCCGACGGCCCCTGACTGTTACTTTGTGGTGGAGCGACAGGGCAGGTTCAGACCACCAAGGAGCAAGGTGGGCTTGGCCCTGGTCAGCGTTCGCGGTTACTTCATAATAACACGCTTAACGAGATCTTGGTATTTGATCTGAGTCTGGCCACTGGCCTACACGCACTAACCAACTACACGGGAACAGTTATGGGCACTTGACGTCGTGGTATCAGCCGAAGCCTTCTAGACATCAGCGACTGAGCGGCGCGTGCCGGATTGGACTGGAATGCCTGCTCTTGTATTAGGGAGGCTAGGTCTGCTTCCGGCCACCCACGCAACATGCAGGTGTGCAATGGGCGATGGGCCCAGACCCCTGCGCCATAGGAGTTAGACCGACGTGCTGACCTCTCTGTTAGGCCTAGGTGGGGCTGCAGCGTGTTGATCTTTCGAGGCCGGGCATGACCCAGGAAAGTGTGTCCGGCCAAATGGGATCGAGCGTGTTGGGTTATGTGGTGCACCCCTCCAGGGAAGTTTATCTATTCGAATAGCCGTGTCCCTCGGTAAAAGGACGACCCGGAGTTGTACCTTGACCTTATGACAACTAGAACTAGATACTTAATAAAACACACCCAGACAAGTTCCACAGATAACTTGGTGATCGCTTTCCCACAGGGCGACGAGGGGAGGATTGCCGTGTAGGAGTATGCTATGCGATGCTACTTGGAGGACTTCAATCTACTCTCTTCTATATGCTGCAAGACGGAGGCTGCCAGAAGCGTAGTCTTCGACATGATTAGCTATCCCCCTCTTATTCTGGCACTCTGCAGTTCAGTCCACCAATATGGCCTTTTACATATATACCCCTGCATATGTAGTGTAGCTCCTTGCTTGCGAGTCCTTTGGATGAGTACTCACGGTTGCTTTCCCCCCCCTTTTCCCCCTTTCCTTTCTACCTGGTTGTCGCAACCAGATGCTGGAGCCCAGGAGCCAGACGCCACCGTCGACGACGACTCCTACTACACCGGAGGTGCCTACTACTACATGCAGGCCGCTGACGATGACCAAGAGTAGTTTAGGAGGATCCCAGGTAGGAGGCCTGCGCCTCTTTCGATCTGTATCCCAGTTTGTGCTAGCCTTCTTAAGGCAAACTTGTTTAACTTATGTCTGTACTTAGATATTGTTGCTTCCGCTAACTCGTCTATGATCGAGCATTTGTATTCGAGCCCTCGAGGCCCCTGGCTTGTATTATGATGCTTGTATGACTTATTTTATTTGTAGAGTTGTGTTGTGATATCTTCCCGTGAGTCCCTGATCTTGATCGTACACATTTGCATGTATGATTAGTGTACGATTGAATTGGGGGCATCACAACCCCATAAGGCGGTTCGTGCCCTTCTTTCACCGCAAGAAATATAATATCCGGATAGAACTCATGTAAAAATTTCAGCCCAATCGGTGTTATGGATCTCTGGGAATTTAAGAAATGGTGAAAGGGCAAAAAACAGGAACGCGAAAACATAAGGAAACAAAGAGAGAGAG
>NC_041385.1:352270662-352350601 GCF_002162155.2 Triticum dicoccoides | reverse complement strand
GAGAGAGAGAGAGAGAGAGAGAGAGAGAGAGAGAGAGAGAGAGAGAGAGAGAGATCCAATCTCGGAGGGGCTCCTACCCCTCCGCCGCCATGGAGGCCAAGGACCAGAGGGGAAACCCTCCTCCCATCTAGGGGGAGGCCAAGGAAGAAGAATACGGATGGGGGGAGGGCTCTCTCCCCATCTCTCCCTGTGGCGCCGGAATGCCGCAAGGGCCATCATCGTACGACGATCTACACCAACAACTTTGCCGCCGTCATCACCAACTCTCCCCCCCTCTATGCAGCGGTGTAACCCCTCTTCTCCCCGCTGTAATATTTGCTTAAACATGGTGCTCAACGCTATATATTATTTCCCAATGATGTATGGCTATCCTATGATGTTTGAGTAGATCCGTTTTGTCCTATGGGTTGATTGATGATTATGATTGGTTTGATTTGTATGTTTAATTGTTGGTGTTGTCCTTTGGTGCTCTCCATGTCGTGCAAGCATGAGGGATTCCCGCTGTAGGGTTTGCAATATGTTCATGATTCGCTTATGTTGGGTGGCATGAGTGACAGAAGCACAGACCTAAGTAAGTACGTTGTTTGCGTATGGGAGTAAAGAGGACTTGATAATTTAATGCTATGGTTGGGTTTTACCTTAATGATCTCCAGTAGTTGTGGATGCTTTCCAGAGTTCCAATCATAAGTGCATATGATCCAAGTAGAGAAAGTATGTTAGCTTATGCCTCTCCCTCATATAAAATTGCAATAATGATTACCAGTCTAGTTATCGATTGCCTAGGGACAAATAACAGACAAAAGGCGCTCTACTAAAACTAACTTAGTTGTTTCTTCATCTAAACAACCCCTATCTTATATTTACGTGTTCTTTATTATCTTGCAAACCTATTCCTTTACACCTATAAAGTACTTCTAGTTTCATACTTGTTCTAGGTAAAGCGAACGTTAAGTGTGCATAGAGTTGTATTCGTGGTCGATAGAACTTGAGGTAATATTTGTTCTACCTTTAGCTCCTTGTTGGGTTATACACTCTTATTTATTGAGAAAGGCTATAATTGATCCCCTATACTTGTGGATTATCAGCTAGGTTCTTCGAAGGCTGTGGATTGTTGACTGAAAGGAGGATGAAGAGAACACCAATAGAAATCTGCAAAAGCGATCGTAATATGGGACAGAGTCATCGGTGAGTTGCGGATCAGAAGCAAATATGGTCACGCTGTAATCTTCACCGCAACAATCTGGATCGATCTTAGTGATTTGCAGCAGTGCTCGAATTGGATGGCGCATGCAGGGGTGCACAGCCGCATCGGTGCAAGTGGCTCAGCGCAAACGCGTGGGAGGCGGTGGCTTGAAGGTGTGGCAGGCTGGTGAGGCTTCATGCGCTAGACGCTAACATCCCAGGTGAGAGCGCTGGAGAGCAGGCATGGTGGGCTAGGTCCAGGTTTTGGGCGGTTGTGCAGGCATTGCCGCGTGCGTGTGTGCAAGGAGCTGGGCAGGCTGAGACATGGTCGGCCGGTTGTTGCTTGTGTTGAGTCGAAGGGGTGCAAAAGGAACGAGATTTGTTTGAGAAAAAAATGGGACCGAGTATATATGACATGGAAGAAGGCTCACCGATTCAACTGAAAAGTTTCATCTAGCAATACGCGTACATTAGGAAGGCTAAGGATTTGACAAAGCAAATAGCTAGCATTGAGAGTTGAGCCTAGGAGCTACACCACATGAAGACCAACATTGTTTTGGTTGAATTGCTACTAGTATTGGGAGGTGAGCACATTTGGTTTTCTTATGTATTTTGGCATCGTTTAAAGAAGCTCGGTTATTTTTCGCAAGGTCGGTTGTACGAAGAATCATGACGCCATACAGGCGTCAGGTTTGAGGTGGAGAAGTTCAATGGAATTGAAAACCTTGGTTATGGCAGTCATGGGTGAAAGATTGTTGGCGTGACAAGGATGCTTGAAGGCATTGCGGGAAGTCATGTCAGCTAAGATGGAATTATCATGTGATGGATGGAAATTAATAGAACACGATTTGGGAACCTCGAGCATGTCGTGCAGCTAGACAAGTTCGGCTGGGTCAGACTTGACAGTCTGACGGATTGACGTGAGTCAAGTGGAACAGAAGCGATGCTGGGATCGATGATAATGATATAGGAGAGTGATGCTGATGATGACCGACTTCTGGGCGTGGAAACACATGGCGCCGCCTAAAGGCTTGTGCGGCTTCGAGAAGACTATGACACGAGGTTGATTCAAGGTGATGTACGCAAGGAGCTCGAAGTCAACGGGGCGCTAGGGTGGACTGATCATCTACCATGGGGTCATGTTGAAGGTGGAGTTGGATTCTGATGGACGGCTTAACTCTGTGTTGATGGAGGGGCTATGGTGTAAGAATTTGGAGAGTTGAAGCGTATTTCAGCAGGAAAGCGAGAGGCACGTAGTTCGGACTGGAGCTAAGTGGTCTAATGGAAGCGTAAAATTCGTCACCGGTCGGTGGTACTCTACAGCGGGGGTTGAGTGGTGTGGGTTCGCGACCCTCGAGACTCGAACGGGACAGCAGAGGCTCGACGCGGTAATTGTGGCGAGGCATGCAGTACACATGGGACTTGCAGACATGTCAGGGATCTGGTGGTCATACATGTGGTGGGACAACTGCGAATTTAACTCGGGATGACTACAAGCAACGGTGAAATTCCTTCAAGTTTCAGACAGGCGGTCAAGAAAGGACTGATGATGTTGAGTTCAGGTAACTCTTACGCGTGACACCCAATATGTGAGTTGTTCACTTTCACCTAGGTCAGTGATCAGTGTGTGACGGTGTTGGACGGATACTTTAGAAGTTGGGAGCATAGACTAGAGTAAAGAAGAACTTCATTTTGCTCGAGCGTTGACTGTGATGAAGAAAAGAAGGGACTACAAGTTGTAGGTGGAGTCACATGGAGCCTTTGGAGTAGCAGTGGTACTCATGGAATAAACTCAAGTCCAATGTACATGGAAGTTTGACACATGGATGAATCCAAGGTGGTGGAGAATATTCGCAAAGGTGGAGTTTGTTAGAGTTGAGTCGAATATTGTGTTCAAGGTAGGTTATAGTTGGACTTGTAGTCGTACGGTGTGTAAACATGATATGGAGTCATGTCCTAGTTGGACACTTGTATCCTAGACTCTCATATATAGTGAGGGTAGACACACGATATAACCTATGCCAGCATAGTAGCACAGACACGCGGGGGAGTCGCGGCGTGTGTCGGCGCCCGTGCGACCGGGATGCGGTATTGGATGGTGTCATGGGGAGGAGAGCCCATAGTCGGGCCCCGGGGATGTAGCCATATCGATGAAGCTCGTTAACAAATCTTGGTGTTGTGCTCGTTTGATTGCTTGGTCCTTGGTAGATCGACTGTGCGGCTCAGATTAATTCTAACATATTCTACATTGAATCGTCAATGCAGTAGCCCTCGAGCCATTGGCCGGCAACACCTGATCAGGGGATTGATGTACCCCCTTAATGGCTTGTAACTGAGAAGCGCTAAGCCCAGTAGCCCCTGAGTCTTAATTTGGGCACCGGTGGCCGAAGTAAGGATCGACATGTGTTTGACACAACATTTTGTTAAGTTTGACACAGACTTCTCGGCAAGAGAACAAAGATCTCTTAAAGGAGCTTGAGCTAACGAAAGCCAAGCTTGCCAAAGTCAGCCCCAAGGGGCTTAATAGAAAGGAAATCAAAGCCTTCAGGAATTATGAGAGTGTTATGTCAGCTGCTCGGCTGTCTCAGCGAGACTGTGCCCTTGACACTTTAATAGATCAGATGGAATAAATTGATTTTAATCACAATTTGTGTGTAACGATTCTATATATCCAAGTACTTTACATAATTAACAATCGGATCCACATTGTACAAACTTTGTTGATCGACCATCGTCTTCAACCTCCTTGGCCAGTAGCCGGGGAGTGTTTTCCTATGTTATAAAGCCTTTATGAGGGCAAAGATTCATGGACAACAAGGCAATCGGGACATACAGTTTTATATGCAAAGGTACGCAGAGAGATATGTTATATAACATTTTAATGTAAGAAACAACTTTTGGGGAAAATAGTTCCGTTATAAGTTCCTTTTCCCAGGATATCATGTTGACCATGATCGTGAACCTTACCTCCGATCAATGTGGGAGGAAAATATTGAGGATTTATTTTGGGGAAATTTCCTAAACTCGGTGGTCTTTAATAAACCTAATTTTTCACTTTCGTCGTTGCTGACCAATTATATTCTTAAGACATCTAGGTTTTGGCTTCACCTGTCTAAGGTACGAATCCATATGACCCGGTAGTAACAATCAAAGAGCTTCTCCCTTTACCCCCTAGCCGAACAATCGGGAACGTAGGGGGTAAGCACAGGAGCTAGGCAACCCAGCTTGTCCAAACTTTTAAGTCAAATTTATGCATATTTATGGATTTATAACGATGGTGACGAAAGGTGGTGCTTGTATATTGGATACAAGCACTAATGATATGTTGGGCCCTCCAGGAGTCCCAATGTAACCGTGCCGACGTGCCTCAAGTAGCCCTTGGTATGTTTTATTGGACCGTTTTATCGTTCCAAAGTGTTGTATACCAAAAACTCGAGGTTAGAATTGCGCAGTTTTCTTAAATACAACCAAATTGCTTTTCTATTAGTGACCTTGGACGAACCGAGCACCTTTATGAAAGCAGACTTTGTGATTTATTGAAAAGTCCTTTATTTTACACAAGCAACCTTTAGGGTTAATATTACTGATCGTTCTATCGAATTTTCACATGTTGTGATAGCCAGCTTTTAAGATGTATATGTAGCTTCATGATATATGTTATTTTGACTCTGTTGCGATTGTTTATAATCTAAAAGTGGCCCATCGTCGGCTTCCACCCCTTTATAGATGCTACACAACGTGTTTCCGTACTAACAAGACAACCCTTAGCTGACGTCTCGGTGCCCAAAGGCGGTTGTGTTAGTGGAAATGAAGCAATCAAATATCCAGGCTTCATAACTTTCACTTAGTCATAGTAGCTTAAATTGGGGAGGCAAGTTACTACCTCACGATTAGTGTTCGGCGTTAGCTGAGGTCAAGCCATTAACACCTCGGTCAGTTTTATAAAAGGCCCATATTTTAATACGGGGTAACCTCTATCGATCTATAGTTTGACATAGTCATCGGATCGCTGACTAGATTACACTTATTGTGACAGTCAATTTTTGGCTTTCCCCACTAAGGCACTTGACTAGTTAAACAGAAGTACAATCGAGTAGTTCTCCCTATGCCCTTAGCGGAACAATCAGGAACGTAAGGGGTAAGCGTAAGAGCTGGGAAAACCCAAATATTGACCAAAGACACAATTTGAAACCGATGCATATAAAGCAATATCCAAGAATTTTGGCCAAGAAATCCATGGAGTACCTTGGCTTTTGGTGGGTTCGGCTCTAGTCGCAACCCCCCATTAATATTGCCGATGCTTTAAAGGTGTGTGACATTGCATTGCGAGAGTTATGCTCGGAAAACCAAAAGATTATGTAAAAACTTTACGTCTAAATTAAATCAAGTTTTTTTGTGTGAATCCAAAATTGGCCTTAAAATAATTTTTGCTCCCGGCGTGCTTTAACATGACACATCCGATCTCTCGACTTCAAGTGGGTCAGCCTTCGGCTTCAACCTCCCTTCCCGAAGGTGGAGTGTTTCTTAGAGGCTAGTTTAGCGAACCAAACTTGAGCGGCTTTAGAGAGAAACCCGACTATCTTGCTATTAACCACACACTTGAGTCGAGAAATTAGTGGTACAAAAAGACTTTGCAACGACTTAGAAGAAAATATTTATTATAAACAATTCATATGAATTTAAGAGCCCTAATTGACATGGAAAAAAGAAGTGTTTCTAACAAACAATACTTTTAACAAACTAAGTTTATAACAAACAACTTTTTTGTCTAAGACAAAAAATAATGCTTGGTTGAACCGAGCAAATTTTTTTTAAAAGAAAACTGAGCTTGAAAGCGACTTAGTTGGTTAATGTGCTTGGCATTGATAAAGCGGTACGGGTTACGGCGGGATGAGGACGCCCCTTGAACTTTGACAAATCCGACATGGTGCATGATCCTCGGCTTGACCGAGGCCCTAGCCTTCAAGCCCGCTTCGAGGTGACCGGGTGAAGAGGTCAGTGATACTTCTCCCATGTATCTATAATTTTTGATTGTTCCATGCTATTATAGTATCAATCTTGGATGTTTTATATGCATTTATATGCTATTTTATATCATTTTTTCGTGACTAACGTATTAACCTAGTGCCCAGTGCTAGTTGTTGTTTTTTTGCTTATTTTTGGCCTTTTAGAAAATCAGTATCAAACTAAGTCCAAACGGAGAAAACTCTTTGTATTAATTTTTTCTAGACCAGAAGAGACCCTAGAAGGTTTGGGGGCTCCCCCCCCGAGCTTGTGGGCCCCCCCCCGTGGCACCTCTTAACCTAATTCTGCATCTATAAATTCCCAAATATTTGCAAAATATCAAAGAGCCACCCGAAACACTTTTTCTGCCACCGAAGCTTCTATTCTTCCATGATCCCGTCTACATCATCCTTTCTGCCATTCGATGATGCTTGAGTAGTTCACCACAGACCTATGGGTCCATAGCTAGTAGCTAGATGGCTTCTTCTCTCTCTTTGATCTTCAATACCATGTTCCCTTGGATGTTCTTGGAGTTCTATCCGATGTAATCTTATTTTGAAGTGTGTTTGTTCGGATCCGAGGAATTGTGATTTTATGATCTAAATATTCATGAGAAGTAATTGAGTCTTTTCTGAACTTTATTGTGCATGATTGTTATAGCTTTGTATTTCTCTCCGATCTATCCTTTTGGTTTGGCCAACTAGATTGATTTCTCTTCTATGGGGGAGGTGATGTGTGATGGGTTCAATCTTGCGGTGCTCTATATCCCAGTGACAGAAGGGGATAAGACACATATTTGTATTGTTGCCATTATGGGAAAACGACATGGTTTATTCATATTGATTGGGTTTACATGTGAGCTCCGTTGGGATTTCCTCAAAGAGGAGAGGATGATGCAATACAGTAGAGATAAGTATTTCCCTCAGTTAAGTACCAAGGTTATCAACCAATAGGAGAACCAAGCGAAACCTCGTTAACAACACCTACACAAAAAAGAGCAAATACTTGCACCCAACGCGATCAAGGGGGTTGTCAATCCCCTCGGCGGTTATTTGCAAGGATCAAATCTCGAAGTGATAGATAGATAAAATAAAACACAAATAAAATAACGGTAAATAAATTGCAGCAAGGTATTTTTTGATTTTATATATGATAAAAGTAGACCCCGAGGCCATAGTTTTCATTAGAGACTTCTCTCTCGAACAAAAAGCATGCCGTGGGTAAATAAATTACTGTTGGGTAATTGATAGAAAAGCGCATAGTTATGACGATAATCAAGGCAATGATCATGTATATAGGCATCACGTCTGGGACAAGTAGACCGACTCCTACTGCATCTACTACTATTAATCCACCCATCGACCACTATCCAGCATGCATCTAGAGTATTATGTTCATAAAAACAGAGTAACGCCTTAAGCAAGATGACATGATGTAGACAAAGTAAATCCAACCAATATGAACAAACCCCGTTGTTTTCCCCTTAATGACAACAATACAAATACGTGTCTTGTCCCCTACTGTCACTAGGATATAGAGCACCACAATATTGAACCCATTACAAAGCACCTCTCCCATTGCAAGATAAATCAATCTAGTTGGAGAAACCAAATGGATAGATCGAGGAGAAATACAAAGCTATAACAACCATGCACAAAATAATTCAGAATAGACTCAACTAATATTCATGAATAATCTGATCATAAACGCACAATTGATCGGATTCCAACAAATACACCGCAAAAGAAGATTACATGGAATAGATCTCCAAGAACATCCAAGAGAACATTGTATTGAAGATCAAAGAGAGAGAAGAAGCCATCTAGCTACTAGCTATGGACCCGTAGGTATGTGGTAAACTACTCACACATCATTGGAAGGGCAGCAAGGTTATGTAGAATCCCTTCGTGACCGATTCCCCCTCCGGCAGGGTACCGAAAAAGGCCTCTAGATGGGATCACGGAAGAACATAAACTTGCTGCGATGGAAAAAGTATTTTGGGTATCTCTCTGTTGGTTTCCCAATTTTAGAGAATTTATAGAGGTGGAATTAGGTCAAATGGAGGCACGAGGGACCCACAAGGCATTAAGGTGCGCCTACCCCCCTAGGCGCACCCTGCTTCCTTGTCGTCTTCTTGTTTGCCTTCTGGTCTTGTTGGGGATATAACCTTGAGGTATGACCCGCCCAGGAGGGGCCGGGTCACAGCGATGGCGGTTTAATATGAAGAAAGTCCAAGGAGGCCCAAGAAGAAGTATGTACTTGGCTGCTCTTAGAGGCAAGCCTGGTGAAGGCCCAAGGCCAGGGCCTGTGAACCGCCAAAGGAAGACTTGCTCCATAAGGCGCGGGTAGTTAGAAACTGATCCGGTCACGTTGTGTGAGCCGGCCGGGACTCTATAAGCCGCCAGGCCCCAACCTGTGTATATAAAGGTGAGACCCGGCAGCGGGTTAACCCAAGAGACAAGTAATCGAGAACTAGGTCAAGTGTATTCGCTCCCTTGTAATCAAAACTCAAGCAATACAAATAGAAGCAGTACGTAGGCTTTTACCTCCACCATGAGGGGCCGAACCTGGGTAAACTCATTTTGTCCTTTGTCCCATTCAACCCCTTCAAGCTAACCTAGTTGCGATTGTTCCACACCTAAGTCCTTTCACTAGGGTATCTCCCGTGACAAATCCACGATAGTTGGCGCCCACCGTGGGGCCTGAGCACGATGGTTTCGACTTCTTGAAGGGCAGCTTCTTAGGGATCAAGGGATACACCGTGGGCCGGATGACCAAGAGCCGTCGTGACAAGATCTACATCGATGATTTTGGCTGGGGACCCGAGACAGATTCAATCGAGTATGGGTGTCGGGTCCACTTCGGTAGAATTCAAGTCTTCATCAGCAAGATTGGCAAATCAGATCCTGAGCCGGTCGCCAGCTCTGACATCGTCGAGATGGCTCAGCGTGTGAGACCCTCTAAGGTTCAACCCACCTGGAAGTGTACCTTCGTCAGTTTTGTCCATGGGACGGACCTTGAGGAGGGCTCTGTGTCTAGTGGAGAAATGCCCATCTATTCAGGTGATGAGTCTTCAGCCGACGAGACCGAATCAATCTATCGACTGCAAGATGGCAGGCTTGGGGGCTATTTTGGTGGTGACAGTATTTCGGACCCCTATGAGCCGCTGACCAGGGCTGCTATCTTCATGGCCGGTACGCAACAGATTCTGAATTCATCAACTGCTCTGGCTATGACCTCTAGTTCAATGACTGCTGCGACGGTCGGAGCAAGCGACCCTATGCACCGGCCTACTCAGGTCTTATCCGAGATCTTAGAGGCTTTGGCAACTTTGTTAGCTGCAGAGGTAACCCCGGCGACTCAAGCATATCATAAGGTGGAGGTTGCGGAACTGTGGGATGAGATAGCTCGGGCTTAGGAGGATCTTAATGCTGAGAATGCTAGGATGGCAACAAAGCGGGCTGCTTTGGAGGCTGAGTCACAGCGAGTACGCGCCAAGGCTTTTTTTCCTAAGTCTGGACCAAAACGCATCAAAAGTTGTCTTACGGAGGAGGCACCAGAGCCATTTTCCTCCACAGTTTGAGGGGAGGAACCTCTTCACTACACCCTGTGCAGGGCTGAATATCCCGACCAGCGTGACCCGGGCCACTGAGGTGCCTATGACTAGAGCAGCGGCTCAGCTCCGCGCAACAGACCCGCCCCGTGTAGATTTAACTCCACCTCAGCGAGTATCAACACCTCTGGGTCATTACTCTAACCCATTGGATAACATTATTGTTGCAGCTTCACGACTGGAGGCTCTTCCCATTGAAGGCGAGTCTCATGTTGCGATAGAGGCCCGGAACACTGTGGAACTTCTTCAGATGGCGGTTGCTCAGCAGGCGGCGTACTCTTATAGCCACGAGTGTATCCATTCAACTCCATGTCAGAGTCGAAGCTACAACAGGCGTGTTGAGTCGCCATCAGTTTCTAGCAGCGAACAACGTCGTAACCCGCCTCATGGGAATGACCCGCCCCGTGGCAATAATAATATTCAGGTTCTATCGGATCAAGCCAGAGCATGCCAAGAGGCGGAGCTCGCGGCTCAGTCTGCGGCTCATTGACAGCCTCAGTTAAATCCTTCTGTGTCTATAGAAGCGGGAATGACCTCTCGATCGGTTGGAGTACCCTGTCTGGTGCCGGCTCTTTGAAATGAACGTTTACCCAAATATTTTAAGGGTCCTCGTAAGGTGCCTAATTACACAGCTGATCAACCGCCCGAGGCTTGGATTGAGAGCTATGAGCTGGCCATGGAGATGCTGGATGTTAACGATGTTGTATGTGCCAAATACTTCACCATGATGTTAGATGGGCCGGCATGAACTTGGCTGAAAGGGTTACCTGCCAACGCCATTAGTTCATGGGATGAGTTGAAGGTGCGTTTTATTTAGAATTTCAAAGACACGCGCAAGCAGCCTTTGTCGATTATTGATCTAGACGCTTGTGTCCAGCGCGAGGATGAAACGGCCCACCACTGGGTGCGCCGGGTCTCGGCTGTTATCCACTCCTCAGATAGCATCAATGTCGGCTCTGCTATTTTAATTCTGGAGAAAAATTGTCATTTTCTCCCCCTTAAGCAGAAGTTAGGGCGGCTTAAACATCATTGCAATGACATGGGAGAGCTCATGGCGGCTCTCATCAAGTACGCCGACTTTGATAATACTAAAGACCCGGGGTCTGATGAGGAGAAGTCCAACAAGGGGAAGAAGAACGACAATGGAAAAGGGTAGCCGCCAAATGTGACACGGCATAACCAGGGTAGCAATGGTAAGCGCAAGACACCTAACGGCGAGTCAGATTTTGTGGCCAATACAAATACACAGAATAACGATCCACTTCATAAGGGAAAACCATAACCTCGTTTCCGAGGGCCAAAGTTCAACCTTGAGGCGATGTTGAACCAGCCTTGCCGAAAGCATAGTCGTCCCGACAGGCCGTCGACTAACTTGTGGAAGGATCGTTTCATCATGCAGGAGTATAAGAACTCCGGCTTTCATCAGGACCACCATAACAATAATGGCCCACACGGTGGGTCAGGGTCCGGCTCACACGAGCCTAACTTTGGAGGTGGCGGCTGATACGTCTCCAACTTATCTACTTTTGCAAACACTTTTGCCCTTGTTTTGGACTCTAACTTGCATGATTTGAATGGAACTAACCTGGACTGACGCTGTTTTCAGCATAATTGCCATGGTGTTATTTTTGTGCAGAAAGTTCTCGGAATGACCTGAAACTTCACAGAGTCACGTTTTGGAATTAATAAAAAATATTGGCGAAAGAATCAATAGTGGGGGGGCCACACCCTGTCCACAAGGGTGCAGGGCACGCCCCCTGCGTCGTGGGTCCCCTGGACCTCCACCGACCTCAACTCCAATCTATATATTCACGTTCAGGGAGAAAAAACGAGAGAGAAGGATTCATCATGTTTTACGATACGGAGCCGCCACCAAGCCCTATTCTTCTTTGGGAGGGCTGATTCAGAGTCCGTTCGGGGCTCCGGAGAGGGAAATAGGTCACCATCGTTATCATCAACCATGCTCCATTACCAATTTCATGATGCTCACCGTCGTGCGTGAGTAATCCCATCGTAAGCTTGCTGGACAGTTATGGGTTGGATGAGTTTACTATGTAATCGAGTTAGTTTTGTTAGGGTTTGATCGCTAGTATCCATTATGTTCTAAGATTGATGTTGATATGACTTTGCTATGCTTAATGCTTGTCACTAGGGCCCGAGTGCCATGATTTCTTATCTGAACCTATTATGTTTTCATGAATATATTTGAGTTCTTGATCCTATCTTGCAAGTTATGGTCACCTAATACGTGTTCTGATCCGGCAAACCCCGGAGTGACAATAGTCGGGACACTTCCCCGTGATGACCGTAGTTTGAGGAGTTCATGTATTCACTAAGTGCTAATGCTTTGGTCCGGTACTCTATTAAACAGAGGCCTTAATATCCCTTAGTTTCCAATAGGACCCCGCTGCCACGGGAGGGTAGGACAAAAGATGTCATGCAAGTTATTTTCCATAAACACGTATGACTATATTCAGAATACATGCCTACATTACATTGATGAACTAGATCTAGTTCTGTGTCACCCTATGTTATAACTGTTGCATGATGAATTGCATCCGACATAATTATCCATCATTGATCCATTGCCTACGAGCTCGTGTCATATTGATCTTTGCTAAGTTAGTTCTCCGTTGCCACTATTACGATTGCTACAAAACTGCTATTGTTACTTTTTCCACTGTCACCGTTACTTCCATACTACTTTGCTACTAAATACTTTGCTGCATATATTAAGTCTTTCAGGTGTAGTTGAACTGAAAACTCAGCTGCTAATACTTGAGAATATTCTTTGGCTCCCATTGTGTTGAATCAAGAAATTTGGGTTGAATACTTTACCCTCGAAAACTGTTGCGATCCCCTATACTTGTGAGTTATCAAGACCTTTTCTGGCGCCATTGCCGTGGAGCATAGCTCTATTCTTTGAGTCACTTGAGATTTATATTTGTTGATCACTATGAGGAATTGGAAAGATGAAAGAACCAAGATTTTTCCCTCAACTACGAGGGGAGGTAAGGAACTGCCATCTAGCTCTGCACTTGATTCACCTTCTGTTTTGAGTAAACTTGCGACACCTACACCCGCTATTGATTCTGATATGTCGCATGTTATTGATGATGCCACTTCTACTATGCATGGTGCTTATAATGATACTACTTCTCTGCTTGATAATACAGTGCCACTAGGTGAATTTCCATATGAACAACTTGCTAGGGTTAGAGAGAATGAAATTATTGAAACTGATGATATTAATGAAAGTGATGATGAAGATTCTCCCCTAGATATGAATTGCCTGTTGTACCCGAGGGTTATGTTATGGGTGAAGATACCGCTAGAGACTTTGTTGCTTGCAATGATAGATATGATCTTCACAAACTGTTAGCTAAGGTGAAAGAAAAGTCTTTGAATGCTTGAATGAAATATGACCCTGCTTTTGCTGCTTCGCCTATCTGTCTACTGATAAGGATTATGAATTCTCTGTCGATCCTGAGTTAATTACTTTGGTTGAATCTGATCCTTTTTATGGCTATGAATCTGAAACTGTTGTGGCACATCTTACTAAATTGAATGATATAGCCACCCTATTTACTCATGCGGAAAAAATCACTATTACTATATCCTTAAATTGTTTCCTTTCTCATTAAAGGGTGATGCTAAGATATGGTTTAATTCTCTTGCTCTTGGTTGTGTGTGAAGTCCCGAGGATATGATTTATTACTTTTGTGCAAAATATTTCCCCGCTCATAAGAAACAAGCTGCCTTAAGGGAAATATTTAATTTTGTGCAAATTGAGGAAGAGAGTCTCCCACAAGCATGGGGGAGGCTTCTTCGATTACTTAATGCTTTGCCTGACCATCATCTCAAGAAAAATGAAATACTTGATATCTTTTATAATGGACTAACCGATGCTTCTAGAGACCACCTGGATAGTTGTGCTGGTTGTGTTTTCAGGGAAAGAACCATGGAGCAAGCTGAATTGCTATTGAAAAATATATTGAGCAACGATAATGATTGGACACTTCCTGAACCAACTCCTAAGCCAACTCTAAATAAAAGGGGTATTCTATTTCTCAGTCCTGAAGATATGCAAGAGGCAAAGAAATCTATGAAAGAAAAAGGTATTAAAGCTGAAGATGTTAAGAATTTACCACCTATTGAAGAAATACATGGTCTTGATAACCCGACATCCGGAGTAAAGGTAAATTCACTTTATAGAAAGGTGATATTCCTTGTAGTAAGTCTGCTAGTCAATGCTTGGATGAGTTTGATAGTTTTATTGTTAAACAAGAAAACTTCAATGCTTATGTTGGTAGACAACTGAAACGTAATGCTTATATGGTTGAACACTTGAGTGATTATATGTCTAGAGTTAAAGGTGATCTTAAGCTTATTAATAAAGATGCTTCCATGGTTTGCACTCAAGTAGAACAAGTACTTAAAACACAAGATGATTTTCTCAGTGAATTAAATAATAAGAACAATGATAATGTTGTTTGAGTTATGACTAGAGGTGGTAAAATGACCCCAGAACCTTTGTATCCTGAGGGCCATCCTAAGAGAGTTGAGCAAGATTCTCAGAGAACAAATACTAATGCACCTAGTCCTTCTAAGAAAAAGAAAAAGAAGAATGATAGGACTATGCATGGTTCTAGTGAACCTGTTGTAGACACACCTGAGAATCCCAATGATATTTCTATTTTTGATGTTGAAACACAATCTGGTAACTGTCAGATATCGGGTTCTGACAAAACCCTTAAGGTTCGAACTTTGGGGTGCGCGCGAAGATCTTCCCCCTACTGATCCACGTTCCAATGCCTCGCTGAGAACCTAAGCTAGACGATGAACAACACAAGAGACGCAAGGTTTATACTGGTTCAGGCCACCATTGTGGTGTATACCCTACTCCAGTGTGTGGTGTGGTGGATTGCCTCAGGGGCTGATGATGAACAGTACAAGGGAAGAACAGCCTCGCGAGAGGTATTCTTGTGGTGGTGGTTTTGCTCCTGGAGGATTTGATCAGCTCTCTATCAGATGCCCTTGATCAGTTCTCGATGAGATGCCTCTCTACTGTGGTCGCTAGCCCTATTTATACATGCCCTGGTCCTCTTCCCAAATATTGAGCAGGAAGGGTGCCAACAACGGCCATTTTGAAGGGGAACATCTAGTACCAGTTATCCTGACTAAAGTTGGTCTTCGGCTGCCAAAGGCACTGGCAATGACGCTGTCTTGGGCTCCACGGTGACCTCTGTCCTGCCGCTCTGCTGGTCTTGGTCTGGTTGCACCGAAACGATAACCTTTGCTTGATGCCTTGGTACTCCGCGCCTGTGCTTGCCCCCTTTGCACCAAAGAGGAAACAAGGACACTGCGCAGGCCGATGCCCGCTTGATCTCGATCGTCATGGCTTGCGTCACGAGCACCTCGCGAGGTACCCCTGCCTTGATCTCTCTGCCTCCTCGCGAGCCTGCCTGGTAAGGCCGCTCCTGAGGAAGCCTTGCGTCGTCCGCCCCGCGAGGCTTGGCCCCTCGCGAGGGTCTTGAGCTTGAGTTGATGAAGATGGGCCATACTGGGCCACCACTTGAGCCACGCCGCAGACCGCAGGCAGGCAAGTCTGGGGACCCCCGTTCCTAGAACGCCGACAGTAGCCCCCGTGCCCAAGGCGCACTCGGACTTGGCTTAACAGAGAAGCGAAGGGGAAAGTGTGGAGCGCCACGGGCCCCAACAGCCTGCGGCCTTGGGCGCCTCGTGGCGATTGATTGGACGTGGGTTACTCGGCTTCCCCACGCTCCCCATTATGCGCGTGGCTAAGCGGACACGAGACTGCACACAGTTATTCTCTCCCCGCTGCCCGCGTGCTTCATGTCCCCCTTTCTTCCTTGAGCCTCTGCTTCTGCCTGCAATCCATCTTGAGTCCTCCCCCCTTCCTATTGCCATGGCGCCAATGAAAAAGGAAAAGGGGAATAAGCCCGTGCCTTTGTCCCGCTCGCCTCCGGCAGCTGCGCCCGCTGTCGACCAGTCGCTCATACTCAATCTGGAAGCCTTGAACAAGGTCCGCTCCGCCCTCACCTCCAGCTTCAACGAGTGCGGGAGGATGACGGCCTGGCCCGCGTCCCATGCCTCCTTCGACAGGATTGTCACAGAGGTCCGATTCTTCACTGATGCCTGTGGGCGGGCCTGGTTCCCCCCTTGTCTGCTTTCTTCAATGCAGTGCTTTCCCATTACCAGATCCATATGATGCACCTTGGTCCCCAATCCATTACTCTTCTTGCTGTCTTTGCCTTTGTCTGCGAGGCCATGGTGGGCATTCCTCCCTTCGTTGCTCTCTTGCGCCACTTCTTCTCCCTACGCCTAACTGACCCATCTCAATGCTCGGGGTGCATGAGCTTCCAGGACGTGCCGGAGACGGCCGCCTCGGGGATCGATTTTGGTCTTCCATCTTCTGCGAGCGGGTTCCGGGAGCGGTGGCTGTATGTGGACGTTGGGGTGCCCAGCCCCTGCTCGAGCACCCGACATTGCCTGCTATCCCCAATCCAGGCTGGAGTCATGAGAAGCTCACGAGCCCCAGCTTGCTTTTGTCTGGTGTCGCTTCGAGAGGTAGAGGATGCTTGGCGTGACGGCGCCCTAGGTGGTGAAGGAGTTCCTCTAGTGTCGCATCGCTCCTCTCCAGCGCCACTCCCATCCGATGTGGACTTTTACTGGGCATCAAGACTGCATGAGGCTCCAGGAAGGGGATCTGGTGCCTGAAATGCTGAGGAAGGTACTAAGAGTCTTGACTGGCGATCCCTCTTCGAGAAGTGTCCGGCATGGGGGCGCCCTCCTGTATCTTTGCTCCGGCAGGGCCGAGTTCGTGAGGCACATGCCCCGCGAGAATGGGGGTTGTGCCCAGCTGGCCTCGTGGGCCCCCGCGAGAATCCAGTTGCCGTGGCTCCTCCCCCTGTCGTCCACGTCGATCCTGCCTTAGGAGGTGGTGCAGGGAGGCAAGCATCACCGGGAGCTGGGGGGTCTGATGTCGAGGCGCCGATGTCGTGCTGGGCTCCCATGGCGTCAACCTCCGGAGCCCATCCTGAGGTGGTGGCTGATGAGGGGACGCGTCCTGCAGCTCCCAAGGCCGAAACCCCCGAGGCCTCGGCAGGCCACCAAGAGGTGGCACCCGATCGCTCCTCCCAGCCCATCGCCCTTGATGCAAGTCATCTCGATGCTTCTTCGTCCATGCCACGAGTCGGCCCTCACATCGAGAGCTTGTTTGTTGTTCCCTCCGCTGATTGTGGCCTTTCAGGATCCCTCCTGCCGAGCCTGCGGAGCCGGCCAAGGAGCCGCCTCCTCAGGCTTCGTCTTCACCGCCGACCTTGATCGTCCCGACCCTGTGCGCCACCCCTGATGCGAGTTTGGCTGGAGAGGTAGGCCAACCCATGGTGTGTCTTGAGCCTGTGTGCACGCCGCTATTCCTTCGCGAGCTCCCCCTGGGCACAACCAGTTTACCCCGGGCTCCTCCACTGACCATAGGCGGCGAGTGGTTGAAGTCGATCTTCGGTTCGTCATCAGGGGATGGATCGGTGCCAGGCTGGGTCCCTTGCGGGGCCCGTCCAACGATCGTGGGGCCGCCAGCCCCTGATGACCCACAAGTGTAGGGGATCTATCATAGTCCTTTTGATAAGTAAGAGTGTCGAACCCAACGAGGAGCAGAAGGAAATGATAAGAGGTTTTCAGTAAGGTTTTCTATGCAAGCACTGAAATTGTAGGTAACAGATAGTTTTGTGATAAGATAAATTGTAACGGGTAACAAGCAATGAAAGTAAATAAAGTGCAGCAAGGTGGCCCAATCCTTTTTGTAGCAAAGGACAAGCCTGGACAATTTCTTGTAATGAGAAAGGAGCTCCCAAGGACACATGGGAATTATCGTCAAGCTAGCTTTCATCACGCTCATATGATTCACGTTCGGTACTTTGATAATTTGATATGTGGGTGGACCGGTTCTTGGGTACTGCCCTTACTTGGACAAGCATCCCACTTATGATTAACCCCTGTTGCAAGCATCTGCAACTACAAAATAAGTATTAAGGTTAACCTAACCACAACATTAGACATATGGATCCAAACCAGCCCCTTACGAAGCAACGCATAAACTAGGGTTTAAGCTTTTGTCACTCTAGCAACCCATCATCTACTTATTACTTCCCAATGCCTTCCTCTAGGCCCAAATAATGGTGAAGTGTCATGTAGTCGACATTCACATAACACCACTAGAGGAAAAGACAACATACATCTCATCAAAATATCAAACGAATAGCAAATTCACATGACTACTAATAGCAAGACTTCACCCATGTCCTCAGGAACAAACGTAACTACTCACAAAGCATATTCATGTTCATAATCAGAGGAGTAATAATATGCATTAAGGATCTGAACATATGATCTTCCACCAAGTAAACCAATTAGCATCAACTACAAGGAGTAATCAACACTACTAGCAACCCACAGGTACCAATTTGTGGTTTTGATACAAGATTGGATACAAGAGATGAACTAAGGTTTTGAGAGGAGATGGTGCTGGTGAAGTTGTTGATGGAGATTGACCCCCTCCCAATGAGAGGGTCGTTGGTGATGATTTCCCCCTCCCGGAGGGAAGTTTCCCCGACAGACCAGCTCTGCCGGAGCTCTAGATTGGTTCCGCCAAGGTTCCGCCTCGTGGCGGCGGAGTTTCGCCCCGTAAGCTTGCCCACGATTTTTTCCAGGGTAAAAGCCTCCATATAGCAGAAGATGGACACCGGAGGGCCACCAGGGAGCCCAAGAGACAGGGGGCGCGCCCAGTAGGGTTGGGCGCGCCCCCACCCTCCTGGCCAGGGTGTGGGCCCCCTCTGGTGTTTCTTTCGCTCAATAATTCTTATTAATTCCAAAAATAAGTTCCATGGAGTTTCAGGACTTTTGGAGCAGTGCAGAATAGGTTTCCAATGTTAGCTCCTTTCCAGCCAGAATTCCAGCTGCCGGCATTCCCCCTCTTCATGGTAAACCTTGTAAAATAAGGGAGAATAGCCATAAGTATTGAGATATTATGTGTAATAACAGCCCATAATGCAATAAATATTGATATAAAAGCATGATGCAAAATGGACGTATCAACTCCCCCAAGCTTAGACCTCGCTTGTCCTCAAGCGGAAGCCGAAATTGAAAAATATGTCCACATGTTTAGAGATAGAGGTGTCGATAAAAATAAAATACGGACATGAGGGCATCATTATTACTCTTATAACAGCAACATACATAGATTTTTGTCATATGATTTCTTATGCTCAAGTAATAATCAATTCACAATATCAAGTATGGTTCAGAAACTTCATTGGGAACTAACAAACTATAATCTCAGTCATTGAAGCAATTGCAATTTATCATAACATCGGAAACAGTCAAGAATAGAGCTTTTCAGCAAGTCCACATACTCAACTATCATGTAGTCTTCTACAATTGCTAACACTCACGCGGTACTTGTGGTTATAGAGTTTCAACCGGACACTGAGAAAGATAGAGGCTTAATGTGTTGCCTCCCAACATATTCACCTTTAGGTGATGTCAACAATAATAGTTCATGCTAACTTACATCCAATTGGATATATATATCAAGTTCTTTCAAACACGAGGAGCTTGCCAAAGGATAAAATAAAAAAGGGAAAGGTGAAGATCACCTTGACTCAAGCATAAAGTAAAAACATAAAGTAAAAGATAGGCCCTTCGCAGAGGGAAGCCGAGGTTGTCATGTGCGTTTAGGGTTGGATGCATGAAATCTTAATGCAAAAGAGCATCACTTTATATTGCCACTTGTATGTGGACCTTTATTATGCAGTCCGTCGCTTTTATTACTTCCACAACAAGATCGTTTAAAGCTTATTTTCTCCGCACTGATAAGTCATACATATTTAGAGAGCAATTTTTATTGCCTGCAACATGACAACTTACTTGAAGGATCTTACTCAATCCATAGGTAGGTATGGTGGACTCATGGCAAAACTTTGTTTAAGGATATTTGGAAGCACAAGTAGTATCTCTACTTGGTGCAAGGAATTTGGCTAGCATGAGGGGGAAAGGCAAGCTCAACATGTTGGGAAGGTCTATGACAATATACTTTAACTGAGATGTGCAAAAACATAAACCATTACGCTGTCTTCCTTGTCTGACATCAACTCTTTTATCATGTCATACTTAATGAGTGCTTCACAATCATAAAAGATGTCCAAGATAATATATTTGTATGTGAAACCTCTCTTTCCTTATTACTTCATATTAATTGCAACGATGACCAAAACTACGTTTATCAACTCTCAACAACTTTTATGCCTCATACTTTCTATGTGTGAAGTCATTACTATCCATAAGATCAATATGAACTCTTTTATTCTTTTTATTCTTTTTACTTCCTCAAGATCATAGCAAGATAGCAAAGCCCTTGACTCAACACTAATCTTTATTGTAGATAGCTCACGGACTCGATTACATAAAGAGATCACAAAGCAAAACTCAAAACTACTTGATACTAAAACTTCAATCTACTAGATCAAGATACTACTAAAAGGATCGAACTAAATAAAATGGTAAAGATAGGAGTGTGATGGTGATACGATACCGAGGCACCTCCCCCAAGCTTGGCAGTTGCCAAGGGGAGTGCCCATACCCATGTGATTATATCTCCTTCTTCACGGTTGGTGTTATGATCTTCTTGGCAATGATGCCCCTCAGGATACGATTCTCCTCCTCGAGCTTATTGACTTGTTGTTTGAGGTTCATAATTTCTTTGCGGAGCTTGCCTGTAACGGCTAAAGCTTCCTTTACCCAAGGATGCTGCATAGCTTCTGGAGAACAAGTGATGCTCTTTTTCATATTTTCATATGAAGGGATGACCGAATTTGGAATAGCCGAGCTATGTAATTCCCCCATCATGAATTCTGCTTGGAGACGAGAGGTAACTTCTTGGTCTTCCTCCATGGCATCTATCCTTTTCAAGTCGGCCTCCATATCATCCTCCGTTGATGGTCCAAAGTGATAAGCATCGCTATTTGCTCCTGGACCTGGTGTCGGGTGAGACACCCGACTCTCCCCGACTGACTCTTGAGAAGACATCTTTCTCTTAAACTACAACAGGAACAGCTCGAAATGAAAACAGAGGATAATTGCGTGATATGATGGTCAAAGCCTTCGGTAAGTTATATAATGAATTTTTTCGGCCAAAATACTTAACATGCAAGAAAACGGAGTCCGGGGGGCACACGAGGTGGCCACGAGACAGGGGGCACGTCAAGGAAGGGTGGGCGCGCCCTCCACCCTCGTGGAGGCCCTGTGTCCTTCCCAGACTACTTCTTTCTTTCTAAAATTCTCAAATATTCCAAAACTGATAAAAATTGCCATTAGAATTGTTTTGGAGTCGGTTTACTTACCGTACCACATACCTATTCCTTTTCGGAGTCTGGAACATTCTGGAAAGTGTCCCTTATGTATTCCTCCGGGGTTACGGTTTCAACAATATTAGTTTCAACTTTGATAGGATTACCTGAGATATAATGTTTAATTCTTTGACCGTTCACCACCCTCGGACTTGTGCCTTCGAAGTTGTTGATTTTTATGGCACCGGAATGATAGACCTCCTCGATAACGTAAGGGCCTTCCCATTTGGAGAGAAGTTTTCCTGCAAAAAATCTTAAACGAGAGTTGAATAATAACACATAATCACCTACGTTAAACTCACGCTTTTGTATCCTTTTGTCATACCAGCGTTTAACTTTTTCTTTGAATAGCTTGGCATTCTCATAGGCTTGGGTTCTCCATTCATCAAGTGATCTAATATCAAACAACCTCTTCTCACCGACAAGTTTTAAGTTTTAGTTGAGCACTTTAATAGCCCAATATGCTTTATGTTCAAGTTCTATAGGTAAATGACATGCTTTTCCATAAACCATCTTATACGGAGACATACCCATAGGATTTTTATATGCAGTTCTATAGGCCCATAATGCATCATCAAGTTTTTTGGACCAATTCTTTCTAGATCTATTCACAGTCTTTTGCAAAATTAATTTGAGCTCTCTATTGCTCAACTCTACTTGACCACTAGACTGCGGGTGGTAAGGAGATGCGATTCTATGATTAACATCATACTTAGGAAGCATCTTACGGAAAGCACCATGAATAAAATGTGAACCACCATTAGTCATAAGATATCTAGGGACTCCAAACCTCGGAAAAATAACTTCTTTAAGCATTTTACTAGAAGTGTTATGATCAGCACTACTAGTTGGAATAGCTTCTACCCACTTAGTAATGTAATCAACAACAACTAAAATATGTGTATAACCATTAGAGGCAGGAAAAAGTCCCATATAATCAAAGCCCCAAACATCAAACGGTTCTATAACAAGAGAATAATTCATACGCATTTCTTGACGTCTACTAATATTACCAATTCTTTGACATTCATCACAAGTTAAGACAAACTTACGAGCATCTTTGAAGAGAGTAGGCCAATAAAAACCGGATTGCAATACCTTATGTGCAGTTCTATCTCCAACGTGGTGTCCTCCATAGGATTCAGAGTGACACTTGCGTAGGATCTGTTCCTATTCATGCTCAGGTACACAACGTCTAATAACACCATCTACTCGTTCTTTATAAAGGTGTGGGTCATCCCAGAAGTAATGTCTTAAATCATAAAAAGAACTTTTTGTTTTGCTGGTATGTGAAACTAGGTGGTATAAATTTAGCAACAATGTAATTATCATAATTAGCATACCAAGGAGCAGTACGAGAAGCATTAACGACCGCTAATTGTTCATCAGGAAAGCTATCATTAATAGGCAGTGGGTCATTAAGAACATTATCTAACCTAGACAAGTTGTCTGCAACGGGGTTCTCAGCTCCGTTTCTATCAATAATATGTAAATCAAATTCTTGGAGCAAGAGAACCCATCTAATGAGTCTAGGCTTAGCGTCTTTGTTTTCCATAAGATATTTAACAGCAGCATGATCAGTGTGAATAGTAACTTTGGAATCAACAATATAAGGTCTAAACTTATCACATGCAAACACAACTACTAAGAACTCTTTTTCAGTAGTAGCATAATTTCTCTGGGCAGTATCAAGAGTTTTACTAGCATACTGGATAACATTCAATTTCTTATCAACTCTTTGCCCTAGAACAGCACCTACAGCATAATCACTAACGTCGCACATAATTTCAAAGGGTAAATTCCAATCGGGTGGCTGAACAATAGGTGCGGTGATCAAAGCTTTCTTAAGTATTTCAAATGCTTCTACACAATCATCATCAAAGATAAAAGGAATATCTTTTTGCAATAAATTAGTCAGAGGCCTAGAGATTTTAGAAAAGTCCTTAATGAACCTCCTATAAAAACCGACATGACCAAGGAAACTTCTTATACCTTTTATGTCCTTGGGACATGGCATCTTTTCAATAGCATCAATTTTAGCTTTATCAACCTCAATACCTCTCTCGGAAATCTTATGCCCCAAGACAATGCCTTCATTAACCATAAAGTGGCACTTTCCCAATTCAAGACGAGACTGGTGTCTTCGCATCTCTGCAAAACTCAATAAAGATTGCTCAAGCAATCATCAAAAGAGGATCTATAAACTGAGAAATCATCCATGAATACCTCACAAATCTTTTCACAAAAGTCAGAGAATATAGCCATCATGCATCTTTGAAAGGTAGCAGGTGCATTACATAAACCAAACGGCATACGTCTATAAGCAAAAGTACCGAAAGGGCAAGTAAAAGTAGTTTCATTGGTCTTTAGCTGATACATGTATTTGAGAGAAACTAGAATAACCATCTAGAAAGCAAAAGTGTGTGTGTTTGGATAGTCTTTCTAGCATTTGATCAATAAAAGGTAAAGGGTAATGATCTTTCTTAGTAGCTTTATTTAATTTACGGAAATCAGTTACCATCCTATAACCTGTAATAATTCTTTGCGGGATTGATTCATCTTTATCATTACGAACAACGGTAATACCTCCCTTTTTAGGAACACAATGGACAGGGCTTACCCAATCACTATCAACAACGGGATAAATTATACCTACCTCAAGGAGCTTTATTATCTCCTTTCTTACGACTTCTTTCATCTTAGGATTCAATCGTCGTTGAGGGTCTAACTAGTTTGGAATCGTCCTCCAAATTAATTTTGTGTTGGCATAACGTGGGACTAATGCCCTTGAGATCATCCAGAGTATATCCAATAGCAGCACGGTGTTTCTTCAGAGTTTTCAATAATCTTTCTTCTTCTTGCTCTGAAAGGTTAGCACTAATAATAATGGATATATTTTCTTTTCATCAAGATAAGCATACTTAAGATTATCAGGTAATGGTTTTAGTTCAAACACGGGATCATCCTTCGGTGGAGGGGGATCCCCAGGAATTTCAACGGGAAGGTTGTGTTTCAGAATAGGTTCCTGTTGAAGGAACACTTCATCTATTTCCCTTCTTTCCTTCATAAACATATCACTTTCATGGTCTAGCAAATATTGTTCTAACGGATCAGTAGGAGGCACGGCAATAGAAGCAAGACCAATAATCTCATCCTTACTAGGTGATTCTCTACCACGAGGTTGTCTACAAAACTTAGCAAAATTAAAATCATGAGACATACCCTCTAAGCCAATTGTAACAGTATCCTTTTCACAATCAATCCTAGCATTAACTGTATTCAAGAAGGGTCTACCAAAAATAATGGGACAAAAGTCATCTTGTGGGGAACTAAGAACAAGAAAATCAACAGGATATTTAACCTTCCCACACAAGACTTCAACATCTCTAACAATCCCAATTGGTGAAATAGTATCTCTATGGCAAGCTTGATAGTAACATCAATACCTTCCAATTCAACGGGTGCAATATCATGCATAATTTCTTTATATAAGTCATAGGTATTGCTCTAGCACTAGAACCCATATCACATAAACCATGATAACAATGATCTCCTATTTTAACAGAAATAACAGGCATGCCTACCATAGGTCTATGTATCTTAGCATCTGGTCTAACAATATTAGCAGTCTCACCATAGAAATAAATAACATGCCCATCTAAATCATCATCCAAGAGATCTTTAACCATAGCAATACTAGGTTCAACTTTAATTTGCTCAGGAGGTGTGTAAGTTCTAGTATTACTCTTACGAACAACAGTCGAAGTTTTAGCATGATCCTTTATCCTAACAGGACAACGAGGTTTCTCAACATAAGTAGTACGAACAATAGGATCACTATAAGTGACAGTCTTTTCTTCATCTATAATAGGTGCAACTACTTTTACTTCAACGGGAGGATTATATTTAAACCACTTCTCCTTAGGGAGATCAACGTGAGTAGCAAAAGATTCACGGAAAGAAGCTACTATCTCAGAGTCAAGTCCATACTTAGCACTAAATCCACGAAAAGCATCGGTATCCAAAAAAGATTTAACACAATCAAACTTAGGTGTCATACCTGACTCCTTAACATCGTCGGAACCCCAATCTTCAGAGTTGCATTTAATTCTTTCCAATAAGTCCCATTTGAATTCAATAGTCTTCAGCATATAAGAACCAGCACAGGAAGTATCGAGCATGTTGCGATCATTAAGAGAAAGCCGAGCATAAATTTTTTGAATAATCATTTCTCTAGAGAGCCCATGATTGGGGCATGAATATAACATTGACTTAAGCCTCCCTCAAGCTTGAGCGATGCTTTCTCCTTCGCGAGGCCAGAAATTATATATGTAATTACGATCACGATGAACAAGATGCATAGGATAGAACTTCTGGTGAAATTCCAACTTCAATCGTTTATAATTCCAAGATCCCGTATCATCACATAGCCTATACCATGTCAATGCATCTCCCTTCAAAGATAAAGGGAAGACCTTCCTTTTGACAACATCATCGGGAATACCTGCAAGCTTAAATAATCCACAAACTTCATCCACAAAGATAAGGTGTAAATCGGGATGCAATGTTCCATCTCCTGCAAATGGATTAGCTAGCAGTTTCTCTATCATACCCGAAGAAATCTCAAAGTAAATATTTTCAGTAGGTTCAGTAGGTTGAGGAGCAACTCTTTTCTCTTCTGCTCGGGGTGAAGATACCCCGAACAAGCCCCTCAAAGGACTAGTTTCCATAGTAACAAGTGACAGAAAATTTCAACACACTATATAAATGTTTCCTTACCAAGTTCCACTCACCAAAGGTGCTACACTCCCCGGCAACGGCGCCAGAAAAGAGTCTTGATGACCCACAAGTGTAGGGGATCTATCACAGTCCTTTCGATAAGTAAGAGTGTCGAACCCAACGAGGAGCAGAAGGAAATGATAAGCGGTTTTCAGTAAGGTTTTCTCTGCAAGCACTAAAATTGTAGGTAACAAATAGTTTTGTGATAAGATAAATTTTAACGGGTAACAAGCAATGAAAGTAAATAAAGTTCAGCAAGGTGGCCCAATCCTTTTTGTAGCAAAGGACAAGCCTGGACAGTTTCTTATAATGAGAAAGGAGCTCCCGAGGACACATGGGAATTATCATCAAGCTAGTTTTCATCACGCTCATATGATTCGCGTTCGGTACTTTGATAATTTGATATGTGGGTGGACCGGTGCTTGGGTACTGCCCTTACTAGGACAAGCATCCCACTTATGATTAACCCCTATTGCAAGCATCCGCAACTACAAAAGAAGTATTAAGGTAAACGTAACCACAACATTAGACATATGGATCCAAATCAGCCCCTTACGAAACGCATAAACTAGGGTTTAAGCTTCTGTCACTCTAGCACCCCATCATCTACCTATTAATTCCCAATTCCTTCCTCTAGGCCCAAATAATGGTGAAGTGTCATGTAGTCGACGTTCGCATAACACCACTAGAGGAAAAGACAACATACATCTCATCAAAATATCGAACGAATACCAAATTCACATGACTACTAATAGCAAGACTTCACCCATGTCCTCAGGAACAAACGTAACTACTCACAAAGCATATTCATGTTCATAATCAGAGGAGTAATAATATGCATTAAGGATCTGAACATATGATCTTCCACCAAGTAAACCAGTTAGCATCAACTACAAGGAGTAATCAACACTACTAGCAACCCACAGGTACCAATTTGTGGTTTTGATACAAGATTGGATACAAGAGATGAACTAGGGTTTTGAGAGGAGATGGTGCTGGTGAAGATGTTGATGGAGATTGACCCCCTCTCGATGAGAGGATAGTTGGTGATGACGATGGTGATGATTTACCCCTCCCGGAGGGAAGTTTCCCCGGCAGAACAGCTCTACCGGAGCTCTAGATTGGTTCCGCCAAGGTTCCACCTCGTGGCGGCGGAGTTTCATCCCGTAAGCTTGCCCATGATTTTTTCCAGGGTAAAAGCCTTCATATAGTAGAAGACGGACACCGGAGGGCCACCAGGGGGCCCAGGAGACAGGGGGCATGCCCAGTAGGGGTGGGCGCGCCCCCACCCTCCTGGCCAGGGTGTGGGCCCCCTCTGGTGTTTCTTTCGCTAAATAATTCTTATTAATTCCAAAAATAAGTTCCGTGGAGTTTCAGGACTTTTGGAGCAGTGCAGAATAGGTTTCCAATGTTAGCTCCTTTTCCAGCCAGAATTCCAGCTGCCGGCATTCCCCCTCTTCATGGTAAACCTTGTAAAATAAGGGAGAATAGCCATAAGTATTGAGATATTATGTGTAATAACAGCCCATAATGCAATAAATATTGATATAAAAGCATGATGCAAAATGGACGTATCAGCCCCCAGCCCCCAGCCGAGAGGGGGCGAGCCACTTCAGGGACCTCCACTGACGCTGATGGCGGAGGACGACGTTGACGACGTGCTCAGGCATGCGCGGGAGCGCAGTGTCGTCTACCGATAGTTTCTCCAGAAGGCGACAGATGAGGTGAGCCAGCTTGGTGCAGAGCTTGCGGGCAAGGACGCACGTCTTGAAGCTGAAGGTCTGCGGCTGATCGAGGAATGATGCAAGCTAAAGGCGGCTGTCGGTCTCGCGTGCCACCAGCGTGATCTCGACAACGCCAAGGCCAAAGCATCTATGATGGCCTCGCGGAAGGCCTTCTCCCGAGCCATCGAGGAGGCTCAGGAGGCAAGCCGGCGACGTGAAGCCACGGAGGAGTGCGCGTGGGAGCTCCAAGACTAGTGCAATTCCTTGGAGCAGCAAGTGGAGCTGCGCCGAGCTTCCCTTGCATCGCTGAAAGGGGTGCCCGCCGAAGAGGAGGAGCTCCAGGGGCGTGAGGAAGCGCTGACACTGGAGGCTGCCGAGCGCAACCTCAATCTTGAGCGGTTAGAGACGAGGGAGCGCCAGGTTACCCAGGCGGAGGACGATGTCCGTGCGCGGGAGGTACGAGTCCAAGAAGAGATCGACCGCCGCATGGCAGAAGCCCGCTCGGGTCTTGAGCGCGAGTATGACGAGATGCTGGAGCTGATCAAGGCCGAGGCTGCGGGCAGGACCGCTGCCCTCAGGACCAAGCTAACTGAAGCAACGCAGCGTGCTGAGGCCACCAGAGCTTCCTTACGCACGGCGTAGGCTGAGCTGGCCTCCTCCCGCGCCGAGCTGCTTCTTCTCCAACGGCGGGTCGATGATGCCGAGGCTGTTGCGTGGCGGAACGAAGATGAGATCCGCCAGCGATAGACGCTGGAGCACATGCATGGCCCCTATGATCCGAACACTCAGGGAAAAGGCCAACGCGGCCTTGGGCAACATCTGTGAAGCGGCTGCTGAGGAGCCTCACGTAACCAACTACGCAGGTAATCTCCAGTTCTTCACTGACATGGTGACGCATCTGGAGAGCCGCTCTGAGAGGGCTCGCCAGCTTGTCGAGGAGAGGAGACATGGCTTGCTCACAAGGGCCTTCCCCCGTGTCTTCAGCCATCTTCAGAACATCGACCCCCTCTTTGACTTCGACACCGCCATCGCCCCGGTGCCCGAGGCCATCCGAGGCGACCTGGCGCGATGGGTGGAGGACAACGTGGATGCACTTGTTCGAGGCTTCACCTCTGATGATGACAGGGTGGTTGTCGCTGCTGATGAAGGCGACGTGGTGAACGGCGGTGAAGATGGTGCCAACGACGGCGAGGGTGAGGCCAACAACAGCGACAGTGGCGCCAGCGATGCCTCTGGAGGCGACCAAGAGGATGCGATGAGCGACATGTCCGATTGATCATATGCCCCCTGCTGTTTACCCTGCGCAAAAAAAAAAACTCGGGCGTGGCCCTGAAGGTTGTAAGAGCATTTTGGGAGGGGAAGCCCCTCATGTAAAAAGGATTGTTGTCCACGCGTTATTAAGGACGGCGCCGAATGGGCGCCCGTATGATGTCATGATTTCCATGATGAGTTGGTCGCCATGATTTTACCTTTATCTTGGCGAGCTTCGAGTGGGCTTGGAGCGACTCTCCGAGGGTCCCTAGGGAGACCCGTTGACCATGTGGCGAGAGCCTGGAGAGATTGAGCGCCGGTCGCGGGACGGCGGCGTGCGTGCTGGGCCCTACCCTCCTTGCGAGGGGCTCGCGAGAGGGAGGCAGCTAATGCGAATTCCAAGTTGAGTAGAAACTAGAACACAAGAAAGCACGCGAACAAGACAAGACACCCCTCCCCGCATACGCAAACACAAATTCAACTTCAACTTAGATCCGAAGCGAGAAAGCTTGACCACACAAAAGGAAGCAAAAGCAAAAGGCCGCGTTCGGCACCTAGTCTAGTCTTCGACGTCTTCTCACCAGCGCGGAGCTAAGTGCTGCCACTGGGCGTGGGAGGGAGCCCCCGAGGCCCGAGGGCGGCTCTCCGGAGACTCCGGGGTGTGTACAGACCCAACTCATTATTACGTGAGAGTGTCACGGGCGGCGAGCTTCATAGGCACTGGGCCTTCTTCACAGGTATCGACCTTGCTTCATATCGCCAGATGAGGGCCCCTCCTTGCATCAGCCTTGACCACCATTGACACCGACCGGAAACCAGGACGACGCCAATAGGGAAAAGGGGACACCAGCGGTTCCCCCGACGACCATGGGTCCTCTGCCGGGCGCAGGCCTTCCGGCACCTCCCCGGCAGAGGGCCTGCCTCCGAGGAACACCTTGCTCCGTGCACCGTGGGGAGGAGCCTGGCTCCCGGCCCTCTCCTGCAGCCCCCAGTGCCCTCCTCCTGAGGGGAGGGAGGCTGCAACACTTGGGCAGCCGTCCGTTGCAACGACCCGGACTTCCTGCGACCCATGGTTAGCATAAGCTTGCTCCTAAGGAATTAGTGGTACCCGATAGCTGTTGCCGCCGGCGCGGTTGTCGAGGCTTCCTTGAGGTTCCCGAAAGGGCTCGGCTTCTGGCACCTCTTCCTCCCGGCCGGGCCCGAGGAACGAGTCGTGGTCTTCTTCCAGTGTGTACTCCCGATCCATCGTGTGGGGCACATAAGCCTCCAGGGTCGCTGCCCCAAAGGCCTTGCCGTAGTGTCCCACGCGCCATGCAGTTCGGCTTGAAGCTCCATCTTGGGGGTGGTAGGGCGGCAGCCCACCCGGGCCGTAGGCAGCTATGCGCATCCCCTTGCTTACTAGGGGCGATGCTGATGCGACCTGCCGCCCGGCGCTGACGGCCAAGCTGGTGTTGATGAATCCTTGAGGTATGGCCGGGGTCGCGCGGGCACGGATGGGCCCGCCGTGTGACCCGCCCGGGGCCTGGGGTAGAAGTTGGACGCAGAACGGAGGTGCTCCTGAAGCGACGGCATCTAGGAGCTCGGCGACACGCTCCAGCAGCACGTCCTGGCTGCTTTCCTACAGTCTGCATCGTAGCAATTCTTGAGCCACCGTGAGGGCGGCCTTCAGGTTCACCTGCTCCAATCGGGTGTGCGGTGTTATGGCCGCGGCGTGGTTTGAGGCCCTTGCTGCTGATCGTACTTGCCGCGGGGTAAGTGCAGGCGGCGCTTGGCCACGTCGCCTACGCCCCTCAGCATTCTGCGGAGCGCGGGCTGCCTGAGGCGCGGGGTTGAGGTCACCTTGGGCAGGCGGCACGGCGTGGGCAGGCCACGCCGCCCAGCGGTCGGCGTTGGCCATCGGGTCGCCGGACATGGGGACGATGAAGCGGTGGAACGTAGGACAGCGGAAGAAAGATTCCGGCACACCACTACCTGGCACGCCTAATGTCGGATATCGGGATCCGGCAAAACCCTTAAGGTTCGAACTCTAGGGTGCGCGCGAAGATCTTCCCCCTACCGATCCACGTTCCAACGCCTCCCTGAGAATCTAAGCTCGACGATGAACAACACAAGAGACGCAAGGTTTATACTGGTTCGGGCCACCGTTGTGGTGTAATACCCTACTCCAGTGTGGGGTGTGGTGGATTGCCTCAGGGGCTGATGATGAACAGTACAAGGGAAGAACAGCATCATGATAGGTGTTCTTGTGGTGGTAGTTTTGCTCGTGGAGGATTTGATCAGCTCTCTATCAGATGTCCTTGATCAGTTCTTGATGAGATGCCTCTCTACTGTGGTGGCTAGCCCTATTTATACAGGCCCTCATCCTCTTCCCAAATATTGAGGGGGAAGGGCACCAACAACGGCCATTTTGAAGGGGAACATCTAGTACACGTTATCCTGACTAAAGTTGGTCTTCAGCTGCCAAAGGCACTGGCGATGACGCCGTCTTGGGCTCCACGGTGACCTCCGTCCTGCCGCCCTGCTGGTCTTGGTCTCTTTGCACCAAAACGGTAAACTTTGCTTGATTCCTCGGTACTCTGCGCCTGTGCTTGCCCCCTTTGCACCAAAGAGGAAACAAGGACACTGTGCAGGCCGGCGCCCGCCTAATCTTGATCGTCATGGCTTGCGTCATGAGCACCTCGCGAGGTACCCCTGCCTTGATCTCTCCGCCTCCTCACGAGCCTGCCTGGTGAGGCCGCTCCTGCGGAAGCCTTGAGTCGTCTGCCCCGCGAGGCTTGGCCCCTCACGAGGGTCTTGAGCTTGAGTTGATGAAGATGGGCCGTACTGGGCCACCACTTGAGCCACGCCGCAGGCCGCAAGTCTGGGGACCCCCATTCCCAGAATGCCGATAGTAATGAACATGAACCTAGTGATAATGTTAATGATGATGTTCATGTTGATGCTCAACCTAGTAATAACAATGATGTAGAGATTGAACCTGTTGTTGATCTTGATAACCCACAACCAAAGAATCAACGTTATGATAAGAGAGACTTCGTTGCTAGAAAGCACAGTAAAGAAAGAGAACTGTGGGTTCAGAAACCCATGCCCTTTCCTCCTAAGCCATCTAAGAAAAAGGATGATGAGGATTTTGAGCACTTTGCTGAAATGATTAGACCTATCTTTTTGCATATGCGTTTGACTGATATGCTTAGAATGAATCCCTATGCTAAGTATATGAAAGATATTGTTACAAATAAAAGAAAGATACCGGAAGCTGAAATTTCCACCATGCTTGCTAATTATACTTTTAAGGGTGGAATACCAAAGAAACTTGGAGATCCAGGAGTACCAACTGTCGGTGTTCTGGGAACGGGGGTCCCTTGACTTGCCTGCTTGCGGCCTGCGGCGTGGGTTGAGTGGTGGCCCAGTACAACCCATCTTCATCAACGCAAGACTCAAGACCCTTGCGAGGGTCCAAGCCTCGCGGAGTGGACGACACGAGGCTTCTTCAGGAGCGGCCTCGCCAGGCAGGCTCACAAGGAGGCAGAGAGATCAAGGCAAGGATACCTCGCGAGGTGCTCGTGACGCAAGGGGCACAATCCGTTGAAGATGATATCACAGGCTTGAGCGTTGTATTGCAGCATCTTCAATTCTTCCGCATTCGTTTCACGGTTCGGTTCTCTCCCATCAAAGAATTCACCTTGAAAGCCAATACAAATAATTGCCCAAACGGCGAGGTTATGTCCGAGAATATGCATTTTCATCTTATGCTTCCAACTAGCAAAATTAGTACCATCAAAGTAAGGACCTCTACGGTGATAATTTCCCTCGCTAGACGCCATACTCTCCTAGGTTGTGAAACCAAGGCTATGACCACCAAAAGTTGTGGAAATCAAAGCAAATGGAGACCAAAGCTCTGATACCACTTGTAGGACCTTGAAGTATGTCTAGAGGGGGGTGATTAGACTACTTGACCAATAAAAAACTTAACCTTTTCCCAATTTTAGAGTTTGGCAGATTTTAGCTATTTTAGGATAAGTCAAGCAATCATCACACAATTCAAGCAAGCATGCAAAGAGTATATAGGCAGTGGAAATTAAAGCATGCAACTTGCAAGAAAGTAAAGGGAAGGGTTTGGAGGATTCAAACGCAATTGGAGACACGGATGTTTTTGGCATGGTTCCGATAGGTGGTGCTATCGTACATCCACGTTGATGGAGACTTCAACCCACGAAGGGTAATGGCTGCGCGAGTCCACGGAGGGCTCCACCCACGAAGGGTCCACTAAGTAGCAACCTTGTCTATCCCACCATGGTCGTCGCCCATGAAGGACTTGCCTCACTAGCGGTAGATCTTCACGAAGTAGGCGATCTCCTTGCCCTTACAAACTCCTTGGTTCAACTCCACAATCTTGTCGGAGGCTCCCAAGTGACACCTAGCCAATCTAGGAGACACCACTCTCCAAGAAGTAACAAATGGTGCGTTGATGATGAACTCCTTGCTCTTGTGCTTCAAATGATAGTCTCCCCAACACTCAACTCTCTCTCATAGGATTTGGATCTGGTGGAAAGATGGATTGAGTGGAAAGCAACTTGGGGAAGGCTAGAGATCAAGATTCATATGGTAGGAATGGAATATCTTGGCCTCAACACATGAGTAGGTGGTTCTCTCTCAGAAATGGTAAGTTGGAAGTGTAGGTTTAGTCTGATGGCTCTCTTCACGAATGAAGAGGAGGTGGAGGGGTATATATAGCCTCCACACAAAATCTAACCGTTACACACAATTTACCAAACTCGGTGGGACCGAATCGTTAAACTCGGTCGGACCAATTTAGTAAACCTAGTGACCGTTAGTGATTTTCGGTGGGACTGACATGCATCTCGATGAGGCCGATTCGGTTAGGGTTAGGGCATAACGTAATCTCGGTGAGACCGATTACACAAACTCGGTGAGACCGATTTGGTAATAAGCTTTCCAGAGAGTTGGTCAGGTAAACTCGGTGGGACCGATTTGCTCTTTTCGGTGAGATCGAAATGTTACAAAAAGGAAATAGAGAGTTTACATTGCAATCTCGGTGGGACCGATCGCTCACTTCGGTTAGACCGAAACGTTATGAAGGGAAACAGAGAGATTGCAACCCCATCTCGGTGAGACCGAGATCCCTATCGGTAAGACCGATTTGCTTAGGGTTTGTGCCAGTGGCTATGACTTTTGGAATCGGTGGTGCCGGATAGAAAGAATCGGTGTGACCGATTTTGGCTTTAGGTTTAGGTCATTTGTGGATGTGGGAAAGTAGTTGAGGGTTTTGGAGCATATCACTAAGCACATGAAGCAAGAGGCTCATTAAGCACCACCTCATCCCTTCTTGATAGTATTGGCTTTTCCTATAGACTCAATGTGATCTTGGATCACTAAAATGTAAAATGAAGAGTCTTGAGCTTTTGAGCTTGAGCCAATCCTTTGTCCTTAGTATTTTGAGGGATCCACTTTCATCATCCATGCCATGCCATTCATTGAGCTTTCCTGAAATAATAGTCTTGGAATAGCATTAGCTCAATGAGCTATATGTTGTTATGAATTACCAAAACCACCTAGGGATAGTTGCACTTTCAGGCCTTCCTGACCCCGTGCGGAGTGTACTGCTATACCTACATGTCGTTCGGGTTGCACAACATGGGCGCGACCTTTCAGCGAGTGATGCACATCGCCTTGGGCCGGCAGCTCGGGAGAAATGCTGAGGCCTATGTCGACGACATCGTGGTAAAGTCTCGGGAGGCGAAGACCGTGATACAGGACCTGGAAGAAACCTTCGCTAGCCTTCATGAAGTGGACCTGCGGGTCAACCCGGTGAAGTGTGTATTCAGAGTCCCTTCAGGCAAGCTTTTGGGGTTCCTCGTGTCCCACAGGGGCATCGTGGCTAACCCAGAGAAGGTCAAGGCAGTCGAAGGCATGAGTCCGCCGAAGACCCTCAGAGAAATGCAGAAGCTCACCGGGCGAGTAACCGCATTGGGACGCTTCATCTCCAAGCTGGGAGAGCGAGCACTACCCTTCTTTAAGCTGATGAAGAAGAAGGGCCCGTTCGAATGGACTAAAGAGGCTGACAAAGCATTCCAGGATCTCAAGAAGTACCTGACCAGCCCTACGGTGATGGTGGCTCCGCGCCCTCAGGAGCCCTTGGTGCTCTACCTTGCAGCCACGCCCTACTCCACCAGCGCCGCACTAGTGGCGGTTCGAGAAGAGCGCCGGGTCAAGACCGCGTCGGCCGCAACCCCGGCCGCAACTGCACAAGGCCAAGAAAGCCCCGCGAAGACCACGACCGCGGCAGACGGAGATCAGCCGCAGCAAGGGGACGCGCCCAGGGCGGAAGAAGCCCCGCAAGGCGACCAAGCACTTGGGGGCTCTACCATCTCAGGAGGCGCCTCGACCTCCGGAAGGCACAGACCACGATGACACCCTCAACCTCGTCGAACATCCCGTGTACTTCGTTAGCACGGTGCTGCGGGACGTGAGGGCGCGATACCCCATGCCTCAAAAACTCTTGCTCGCGCTACTAGTGGCCTCACGCAAGCTGTGGCACTACTTTCAAGGTCACCCCATCAAGGTCGTCTCGGCATATCCCTTGGAAAGGGTGCTCAGGAGCCCCAACTCAGCCGAAAGGGTCGCTGAATGGAACATCGAGTTGCAAGCATTTCAGCTGGAATTCAGCACGACCAGGGTCATCAAGGGGGCCGCGCTTGCAGATTTCATGGTAGAATGGATGGAGGCACCAGGGCTCGAAGCGGGCGAGGATTAGTCGCTTTCCCCAGGAAGTGAAGCACCGGACGGCTGGGTCATGTACTTCAACGGAGCGTTCTCGCGGCATGGCAGAGGGGCAGGCGCAGTGCTCATATCTCCCACTCAGGACAAGCTCTATTATGCCGTGCAGCTCGGCTTCCAGCATGGAGAGAAGGTCTCCAATAACATAGCAGAATACAAGGGCCTGATAGCAGGCTTGAAAGCTGCAGCCGCCTTGGGGTTAAAGCACCTCATCATCAAGGGCGATTCACAACTCCTCGTCAACTTCTCCAACTAGGTGTACAAGCCGAAGGACGAACACATGGAAGCATATCTTGCGGAGGTCTGCAGGATGGAGAAACAATTCTGGGGGTTGGAGTTGCAGCATGTGCCTCGCAGCACCAATCAAGAGGCTGATGACATCGCCAGGAGGGTGTCCAGGCGGCTGCCTCAGGAGCCCGGCGTCTTCGAGGAACAGCTCTTCAAACCTTCAGCAGCACCATCACTACCAAGCACAGCGCAGCCTCGGAAGGAGCTCCCTCAACCGCCTGCCTCGGGAGCCCCGGCCTATGGCCCGACCTCGGGAGCATGCCTACTCCTGGCGCTGGAGCCTCAGGAGGGATGTTGGACTGCGGAGTTCAAAGATTACCTGATGCAATGGATTCTGCCAGAAAAGGAGGAGGACGCGAAACGTGTGGCGCGGCAGGCCACGGCCTACTGCATCCAAGAAGGAGAGCTCTACTGAAAGCGGCCAAATGATGTTTCCCTGCGTTGCATCACCAGGGAGCAAGGGAAAGAGTTGCTGGCGGACATTCACGGTGGAGACTGCAGGCACCACTCGTCTTCATGGACACTCGTCGGCAAGGCGTTTCGCAGCGGGTTCTATTGGCCAACAGCCCTCAAAGACACAATCGAGCTGGTGAAGGCTTGTGAAGCTTGTCAATTCCGCGCCAAGCAGATTCATCAGTCGGCTCAGGGCCTGTAGACCATTCCCCTCTCATGGCCGTTTGCTGTTTGGGGACTAGACATCCTGGGCCCGTTTCCCCGGGCGCCAGGGGGCTACCGCTACCTCTACATCGCCATTGACAAGTTCACAAAGTGGGCAGAGGTGGAAGCTGTCCGCACTATCCCAGCTGGCTCAGTCGTCAAATTCATCAAGGGCCTCATGAGCCGGTTCGGGGCGCCTAATCGCATCATCACCGAAACCGGTTCACAGTTTACCAGCAATCTCTTCAAAACATATTGTGCTAACCTTGGAACGCAGATATGCTACGCTTCGGTGGCACACCCACGGAGCAACGGCCAGGCCGAACGTGCCAACGTAGAGGTCCTGAAAGTCCTCAAAACTAGGACCTTCAAGAAGAAGCTGGAGGCCTGCGGCAGGGGCTGGTACGACGAGCTCCAGTCCGTGCTATGGTCCATCCACACAACCGCTACCAAGTCGACCGGCGAAACCCCGTTCTTCCTCGTTTACGGAGCTGAGGCGGTCCTCCCTCACAAGGTCAGGCATCGCTCCGCGCGGGTCCTGGCTTTCGACGAAGCATAGCAGGACGCCATGCGGGGGATGGATCTCGTGTTGGGGGAGGAACACCGTCGGGAGGCTGCGCTCCGAGCGGCAAGATACCAACAGGCGTTGCGACAGTACCACTGCCGCAACATCCGCCCCAGGACCCTTGAGGTAGGTGACCTCGTGTTCAGGCGGGTGCTCTCCAGGGAAGGGCTGCATAAGCTCTCGCCCATGTGGGAGGGCCCGTTCAAGGTTGTTCATGTTTCCAGACCTGGCGCCGCGCGCTTGGAGACCCAGGAGGGGGTGCCCATCCCGAACGCGTGGAACATCCAGCACCTCCAGAAGTTCTATCCTTGAAGGAAGGCCCAGCGCCTGAAAAGAAGGCCCGACGCCTGTGAAGTTAGCCGTACCAAGAAAGGCCCAGTGCCTGTGAAGAAGGCCAACGCCTGTGAAGCTCATCGCCCCGAGAAAGGCCCGGAGCCTGTGAAGGAGGCCAATGCCTGTGAAGCTCGCCGCCCGTGACACTCTCACGTAATAATGAGTTGGGGCTATACACGCCCCAGAGTCTCCGGAGAGCCGCCCTCGGGCCTCGGGGGCTCCTGCCCACGCCCAGTGACAGCACTTAGCTCCGCGCTGGTGAGAAGACGTCGAAGACTAGATTAGGTGCCGGACGCGGCTTTTTCATTTGCTTTCTGCAGTTGGCTTGTTCATCCTTATTTGAAATTTTATTGGAGTTGCTTTTAGTGTTGTTGCCATCCCCGACCCATGATTCTCTGTCTTTGTCGCCCACCTGACTCATTTTCTCTTTCGCAAGTCTCGCGAGGGGGCTGCGCGGGTGCCCTCGCAAGTTTTTTCTGACCCAGTCTCGTGAGGCTTTCCTATCCAAGTCCACCGCGGGAGCACACCTCCCGGTACGTTCCCCACGGGCATCGCGACGTGAACACTGGACCTGAGTCGGTTGCCCTCACGACCAAGACCGAAAGTTACCTCTCCTGACTGATTCTTGCAGGCCACAAGGCGCACGACGAGGCCTCAGCCTCGAGAAGCAAAGACAGTGGCAAGTCACCCCGAGCTAAGTGGTTCCTACATACAAGCACGCAGCACCAAAACACAGCATGGGAATAAATAAAGCAGCATAATAGTTAAACGGCAATAGTCCAGCACGCCCCTACGGGGCCCACACTACTCTGTCTTTGTGCAGGAAAGGGAGGGAAACAAAATAGACACGGCTTGCCCGGCACCAACTCATGGCGAGGGCTCGTACTACCTCCGGAGCTCAGTCGGACCCCTCCTCACGCTTCACCGAGGCGCGACAATGAGTTGACCCGCTACCTCCCTCAAGGCGAGCGCGGCGACGTTGTGGCTGGTCACGGCCACGGCTGGAGGAGCTGCCATCCGAAGGGGAGCCGCCGAGGCTTGGCGAGCTGCGAACGCCACCAGCCACACACCCACCTTCATCTTCATCTCGACCATCGCCGAGGCTAGGCACCCGGTCGCCGTCATCATCTTCGGGGCAGCACCCAACGCAGCGACCATCTTCTCTGAACACCCTCACGTAGAGGGTGGTGTCGCCGTCGAACTTGAAATGCAGGGTGCACCGCTGGCCCAGGCCACACGTGCGGGCAAACGTTTGCCAGCCGCGGGCCAATGCCACGTTCCCGGCGACGGAGATCTCCAGTGAGGCCCAGGAGGCCCTGCTGCAGCAACCGTCCGCTTGAAGCCAGAGGCCGCCAGGAGCGCCGGCCGGGAGCTCGCCTGCGAAGAAGCGGGGAAGCTGGAGCCAGCTACCGGTCGGGTCCACCGACCACATGACGAACTCTGGCAGCACCTCCGCCGAGTGGAAGCGCGGCCTGGGAGGCCGCGCGACCACAACGCGCCTCGCCTCACCCACCAGGCGCCCATCACCGCATGGGAGATTGCAGCCGCGACCACGGGGAGCCGCTGCGGGAGACACAGGATGCTTGCGGAGACGACCCCGGCCGTGCTTGGGCGGAGGAGAGTCAGGCCCTTCCCGACAAGCGTTTCCTTTCTCCGTGGCTTAGAACCTCTTCGGTGGCACCATAGAACGCGGCGAGCAGCTGGAATGGGGAGAAAGAAGAAGCAAGGAGGAAGCTGTGCAGCGGGGGCCTGCGCCTTCCCGCATTTATAATTGGAGGAGGCCAACCGTCGGCCTCCACGATCACAGGTAATCATGAGTCATTTCTGCATGCAGGGACTTGTCAATTCGAGCAGTTGCCGAGGCAGCGTGGGGAAGCGTAGGTGCCCTTGTCCAATCAACCGCCACGCTGCGCCCGAGGTTGCAGGTTGATGGGGCCCGCGGCGCTCCGCACTTGCCCCTTCGCTTCTCTGCTAAGCCAAGTCCGAGCGCGCCTTGGGCCCGGGGGCTACTGTCGGTGTTCTGGGAATGGGGGTCCCCAGACTTGCCTGCCTGCGGCCTGCGGCGTGGCTTGAGTGGTGGCCCAGTACGGCCCATCTTCATCAATGCAAGACTCAAGACCCTCGCGAGGGGCCATGCCTCGCGGGGCGGACGACACGGGGCTTCTTCAGGAGCGAACTCGCCAGGCAGGCTCACGAGGAGGCGGAGAGATCAAGGCAAGGTTACCTCGCGAGGTGCTCGTGACGCAAGCCGTGACGATCAAGACCTGGCAGGCGCCAGGCAGGCGCCGGCCCGCGCAATGTCCTTGTTTCCTCTTTGGTGCAAAGGGGGCAAGAACAGGCATGGAGTACCGAGGCATGAGGCAAAGGCTGCCATTTCAGTGCAACGAGACCAAGACCAGCAGAGCGGCAGGATGGAGGTCACTGTGGAGCCCAAGACGGCGTCATCGCCAGTGCCTTTGGCAGCCAAAGACCAACTTTAGTCAGGATAAGTTGTACTAGATGTTCCCCTTCAAAATGGCCATTGTTGGCGCCCTTCCTGCTCATATTTGGGAAGAGGACCAGGGCCTCTATAAATAGGGCTAGTCACCACAGAAGGGAGGGGCATCGAGTCCTCATCAGATCTATAGGTGATCGAGCTCATCCAAGTAGTTCATCGCACCAGCTCAAGAACACCTCTTGCGAGGCTGTTCATCCTTTGTACTGTTCATCATCTGCCGTGAGGCAATCCACCACACCACACACCGGAGTAGGGTATTACACCACAACGGTGGCCCGAACCAGTATAAATCTTGTGTCGCTCGTGTTGTTCATTGTTTTAGCTTAGATTCTCGCGAGGCAATCGGACGTGGTTTGGTAGGGGGAAGATCTTCGCGCGCACCCCAGAGTTTGAACCTTAAGGGTCTGCCGGCACCCAACATCCGACACCAACTATATCATGCTCCATTAAAATAAACTATGTTAAAACTGCTTTATGTGATATTGGAGCCGGTGTTAGTGTTATGCGTATGTCTTTGTACCGTAGACTTGATTTGAATAAGTTGACACCTACTAAAATCTCTTTGCAAATGGCCGATAAATCAACTGCTATACCCATCGGTAGTTGTGAGGATGTGCCTGTTGTGGTTGCAAACGTTACTATTTTAACGAACTTTCTTATTCTTGATATTCCTGAGGACGACAGTATGTCGATCATCCTTGGTAGACCTTTTCTAAATACTGCAGTGGCTATTATTGATTGCAACAAAGGCAATGTCACTTTTGATGTTAATGGTAGTGAACATACGGTACACTTTCCGAAGAAACAACCTCAAGTTCATAGTATAAATTCTATTGGGAAAATTTCAACTATTACTATTGAAGGTTTTGAATTCCCTCTTCCTACTGTCGAAAAGAAATATGATATTCTTGTTGTTGGGGACATGCATATCCCCGTTGAGGTAACATAGTGTTATTCAAAAATTCTCCGGTTTCATGTTATTTGGAAGAAGTTTGTTAACAAGACTTGATCAAACTTGTTAGTGGATTCCTTTTGATGAGCATGAGAAGGATGAAGTTAGAAAGCACAACCTTCTGCACCCACCTTTTACTTTCTGTTAGTTAGATTAAATAAAGCAAAAATAGTATTTTTTGTCTGTTTTCTGAATTATCCGTGCAGTAAAAAATGCCCCAAAAATAAAAGTTCTCCAAATGCCCTGAAAATAGAGTATGATTTTTTGTAGAATATTTGAGAATTTCTGGCACTTAGAACACACCAGGGGGACCCACCATTTGGTCACGAGGGTGGAGGGCGCGCCCTACCCCCTGGGCGCCCCCTGCCTCGTGGGCCCCACGTGGGCCCCCTCCACTTATTCCAGCACTCACACAATTTGTCTTCCTCTAGAAAAAATCATCTCGTAGCTCAAACTTGTGTTCTTGCTCGTTTTGCTGCTATTTCCGATCTCCTTGCTCAAAGCTCCATTCACAAAGCTGCTTTGGGGGATTGTTCTTCGGTAGGTGACTCCTCCAATGGTCCAATTAGTTTTTGTTCTAGTGATTTATTTATGTCAATTTTTTGCTGCTAAGGTGACCCTGTTCTTGAGCTTGCATGTCAAATTTATATGGTCCAAAGTAGTTTTGATGCATGATATAGCCTCTAGGCACTTGTGGGAGTAGTTGCTATCAATCTTGTTGAGTTTGGTTCACTTTTATTTTGAGTCAGTAAAAATTTCAGAAATTTTTCAGAGGAAGAAAAATGTACCAAGGTGGCTCTTCAAGGAAGCAAGCACTGAGGCCTGCGATACGTGAGCCGGACCTTGAACCACGAAGAGAAGCTCCAGTGCGGTCTTACGAATGGTCGTCAGATGAATTTATGATCCAAGCTGGCTTCAAGGATGAATTTGATGAGTATGTGTGTAATGCTGATCTTGAGGACTTCGTATCAGATAAGTGCCGCCAATACTGTCACCTCACTGATTCCTTTTTGCGGAGGTTTAACTTTACATCTAAGCGCAACACTCACACTATTATATTTGACCTCTATGATAAATCATACACCATGGACCTTGAAGATTTTAACACTACTTGTAAAATCCCACAGTGGGGCATCTTTAGTGAACCTCGCAAATCTGAATATAATGATTTTCTTGCTAATATCACTATGGGAGAAACTAGAGATATGACACAAGCTACCATAGGGAGCACTCCTTTTCCTTCCATACATTACTTTGCTCTCTTTATAGGTAGATGCATTAACGGTAAGGATGAACTCTGTCACATGTGCGTCCCAGATCTTAGTGTCCTCAACAGTGCGGTATTAGGCGATAAATGATATAACTTGGGGGACATTGTTGCACAAAGGTTACATCTTAATGGTAAAAATGGAGATTTATTTGGTGGAGTTTATGCAACTCGTTTAGCTGACTATCTTGGTGTACCCATAAATTAGAATGATATTGAGTTGCCACCTGCTTTTCTAGATTATAATGCTATAGTTCGCCATCAGTTTCTTGAGACAGTCCCTCCAGTACCGACTAATCTTTGACAGACGGCGTGCTGTCCATATTACTCTTCTTGCTCCTACCTTCTTTAACTTTCAGGCAAACGTGAGATATTTTATAACCAGGGAGGAGGCAAATGAGTATGAGAGGAGGATGGAGGCAGCTCGCCTCCAGGCTGCAGCTCTTCATATAGTAGCTGCTGCATCTCAGTACAACCGAACTACAACTTTGGATATCCGCCAGGCCAGCCATGGCCATAGACCAACTTAGGCCAAAATCCTAAGCTTGGGGGAGTACATATTTCTCGCCGACATTACATTCATGTTCACACACTCATTCTAGTTGTCGGTGTTCATACTTTTTCATTGTACTATCCATGCTAGTTTATTTTCTTTTCTTGCCTTCTTCTTGTGTGTTTGAAAAACCTTGAGAAAAACCAAAAAAATAGTTGTAGCTTTTAGCTAGTTTACTTTCCATGCTTGTAGTAGTAATATTAAAATAAAACTCAAAAAGATTTCTTGTTCTTCTTTTGCTTGTTGGGAGCTTTCCCATGTAAATAGTTTTATTTTTGTTTGAATTTCTTTTGTTTTCTTTGGGGGCCGAGAGGAGAAGACCACGATGAAAATGATGAGTGGCTCTTATATGCATTATTTTTTATCTAACCAAGAGCCCATATTACCTTGTCTTCTCCTTTGAATAAAATGTTTGCAGACTAAAGATTAGTCCAATGCACGTGCACTATTATTATTTTCCACACCGTTCGGTCGTGCGAGTGAAAGGTAATAATGACGATATATGATTAAATGATTGAGATGAGAGAAGCTGGTATGAACTCGACCTATGTTGTTTTTGTAAATATGATTAGTTCATCATTCCTGATTCAGCCCATTATGAATAAAACATGTTTGCAATGACAATTAGAGATTATAGTTATTCATGCCATGCTTAATTAGCTAGGAGTCTATAATGGTTTACCTTGTGTGCCAACATGCTATTAAAATGGTTGTGATGTGGTATGATATGGTGGTATCCTCCTTTGAATGATTCGAGTGGCTTGACTTGGCACATGTTCACGCATGTAGTTGAAACAAAATCAACATAGCCTCCACGATATTTATGTTCATGGTGATTTATATCCTACTCATGCTTGCACTCATTGTTGGTTAATCTTAATGCTTGTTCATGACTGTTGTCGCTCTCTAGTTGGTCGCTTCCTAATGTCTTTCTGGCCTTCACTTGTACTAAGCGGGAATACTGCTTGTGCATCCACTTCCATAAACCCCAAAGTTATTCCATATGAAGCCACCATACCTTCCTATATGCGGTATTTACCTGCCTTTCAAAGTAAATTTGTATGTGCCAAACTCTAAACCTTCAAATGAAATTCTGTTTTGTCTGCTCGAATAGGTCATGTATCAACTAGGGATGTCTATATCTTCCATGCTAGGTGGGTTATTCTCACGATGAGTGGACTCCGCTTATCATTCACGAGAAAATGGCCGGTTACCGGGATGCCCAGTCCCATGCTCAAATCAAATCAAAATAATTGCAAACAAAACTCCTCCAGGATTGTTGTTAGTTGGATGGTACCCGTTGTTTCGGACCAGCCGTGGAATGTGCTCGTTGGTGGTGAGGGAGTATAAACTTTACCATTCTGTTTGGGAACCGCCTATAATGCATGTAGCATGGAAGACATCGAGATCTCTTGGTTGTTATGTTGACAATGAAAGTATGCCGCTCAAAATATTATTTATCTCTGTTTCAAAACTCGACCTCCGGCACCTCTGTAAATCCCTGCTTCCCTCTGTGAAGGGTCTATCTATTTACTTTTATGTTGAGTCATCACCCTCTTATTAAAAATCACCAGTTGGAGAGCACCACTGTCATTTATATGCATTGATATTAATTTACATTGAGTATGACTATGACTGGATCTCTTTTGCCATGAATTACAATGTCTAGTCAGTCCTTGATCTTCAGGGGTGCTTTGCATTTATGTTTTGCGGTCTCAGAAAGGGCTAGCGAGATACCATCTTGTTATATCATATGATGATTGTTTTGAGGAAGTGTTGTCATCTGAGATTTATTATTATTGCTCGCTAGTTGATTATGCCATTGATATGAGTAAACATAAGACCTAAATGTTATTGTGATTATGGTTAGTTCATAATGTTTGCTGAAAACTTGAATGCTGACTTTACATATTTGCAACAACAAGATCAAACAAAGTTTGGAAAAGTTTTTCTTCATCACTTTCAGTTTGTCAACTAAATTGCTTGAGGACAAGAAAAGGTTTAAGCTTGGGGGAGTTGATACGTCTCCAACGTATCTACTTCTACAAACAATTTTGCCCTTGTTTTGCCCTTCTCCAAACACTCGCATGATTTGAATGGAACTAACCCAGACTGATGTTGTTTTCAGCAGAATTACCATGGTGTTATTTGTGTGCAGAAATAAAAGTTCTAGGAATGACCTGAAACTTCACGGAGTCATGTTTTGGAGTTAATAAAAATATGGCGAAAGAATCAACAGAGAGGGACCCACACCCTGTCCACGAGGGTGTAGGGCGCGCCCACCCCCCTAGGGCGCGCCCTTGCCTCGTGGGTCCCCTGGACCTCCACCGACCTCAGCTCCAACTCTATATATTCATGTTCGGGGAGAAAAATGAGAGAGAAGGATTCATCACGTTTTACGATACGGAGGCACCGCCAAGGCCTATTCTTCTTTGGGAGGGCTGATCTGGAGTCCGTTCAGGGCTCCGGAGACGGGAATCCGTCGCCATCATCATCATCAACCATCCTCCATCACCAATTTCATGATGCTCACCGCCGTGCGTGAGTAATCCCATCGTAGGCTTGCTGGACGGTGATGGGTTGGATGAGATTTACCATGTAATCGAGTTAGTTTTGTTAGGATTTGATCCCTATTGTCCATTATGTTCTAAGATTGATGTTGCTATGACTTTGCTATGCTTAATGCTTGTCACTAGGGCCTAAGTGCCATGATTTCAGATCTGAACCTATTATGTTTTCATGAATATATGTGAGTTCTTGATCCTATCTTGCAAGTTATAATCACCTACTACGTGTTATGATCTGGCAAACCCCGGAGTGACAATAGTCGGGACACTTCCCGGTGTTGACCGTAGTTTGAGGAGTTCATGTATTCACTAAGTGCTAATGCCTTGGTCTGGTACTCTATTAAAAGGAGGCCTTAATATCCCTTAGTTTCCAATAGGACCCCGCTACCACGGGAGGGTAGGACAAAAGATGTCATGCAAGTTCTTTTCATAAGCACGTATGACAATATTTAGAATACATGCCTACATTACATTGATGAACTGGAGCTAGTTCTGTGTCACCCTATGTTATAACTGTTGCATGATGAATTGCATTGGACATAATTATCCATCATTGATCCATTGCCTACGAGCTCGTTTCATATTGATCTTTGCTAAGTTACTTCTCCGTTGCCACTATTATGATTGCTACAAAACTGCTACTGTTACTTTTGCCACTGTCACCATTACTTCCGTACTACTTTGCTGCAGATATTAAGTCTTTCAGGTGTGGTTGAATTGACAACTCAACTACTAATACTTGAGAATATTCTTTGCTCCCCTTGTGTTGAATCAATAAATTTGGGTTGAATACTCTACCCTCGAAAACTATTGCAATCCCCTATACTTGTGGCTTATCAGCGGCTCACGTTCCGGTTTTCAAGTTCAGGGCAATCAGGGCAGCTTTAACCAGCAGTCCAATCAAGGCAATCAACAACGACAGTCTGGGTATCAGAGTAATCCAAAGTAGCTAAATAGCGGACAATATCCGGTTTTCACCACAAGGTTGTGCAAGCGAGATCAGAAGATTCATAAATGAGCGATGAGCGCAGTTGAGACGGCAGTACCTCGATACTTACAATGGTCAGAGCAGCCAATGGCATGGAGCTGTGACGATCACCCACCCCGGGTTGACAGCCCGGGTCAACTAGCTTTAGTGGTAGATCCTCAGGTTGGAGGTTACAAGTTCACTAAGGTGCTTATGGATGGAGGCAGTAGCATTAATATCCTTTATTACGATAATTTTCGCCATATGAATTTGATAAAAAAAGATCTTAAGCCGTCGTCTATAGTCTTTCATGGCGTGGTGCCTGGTAAGTCGGCATACCCAGTGGGCAAGATAGCCTTGGAAGTGGCTTTTGGCAATGAGCATAATTACAGGGCAGAGACATTGAGCTTTGAAGTGGTCAATATCAAAAGCTCCTATCACGCTCTGTTTGGATGGTCGGCTTATGCCAAGTTTATGGCGCGTCCCTGTTATGTCTATCTACAGCTTAAGATGCTGGGTCGCAAGGGTACCATCACGGTACATGGTGATAGGAAGATAGCTTTGGAATGTGAAGAAGGTGATGCTACTTATGCTGAGTCTTCCTGTGCCACGGAGGAACTTAAGTTTTATAAGGACAATGTTGACCCGCGGATATGACTCTGTTAAACAAGCCAACCACAGAGCATGATTCGTTGTTGAAGTTTAAGTCGGCAGATGATACCAAGCAAGTTGACTTTACCCCTGGCGACTCATCTCAGCAGTTCACTATCAGTGCCAATATGGATCCGAAATAGGAAAGCGCACTCATTGAGTTCATCCGTGAGAACCGGGACATCTTTGCATGGAAGCCATCAGACATGCCGGGTGTACCGAGATAACTTGCTGAGAACAATCTCAATATCGAACCCAAGTTTAAACCGGTCAAGCAATTCCTCCACCGTTTTAATGAGGAGAGACATAAGGCCATTGGACAAGAAGTGGCCCGTCTCTTAGCAGCTGGGTTCATCATTGAAGTTTTTCACCCTGAGTGGTTGGATAACCCGGTGCTGGTACTTAAGAAAAATGGGACTTAGCGAATGTGTGTGGATTACACAGACCTTAATAAGGCTTGTCCAGCTGATCCCTTTTCTCTTCCCTGTATTGATTAGAACATAGATGCTACGGCGGGTTGTCAATGTTTGTGTTTCCTGGAGGCTTATTCCGAATACCATCAGATCAAGATGGCAGTCAGAGACCAAGAGAAGACGGCTTTCATCACACCTTTTGAAGCTTTCTGCTATGTATCTATGCCTTTTGGGCTCAAGAGTGCCCAGGCGACTTATCAACGTTGTGTGCAGAACTATTTCCACAGTCAGATTGGACGCAGTGTTCATGGACGTGGATGATATTGTTGTGAAGTCCAGAAAGAAGGAGACCCTATTGGATGATCCGAAAGAGACCTTTGATAATCTACACATCTACAAGATGATGCTTAACCCGGCCAAATGCATTTTTGGTGTGCTTGCATGCAAGGTCTTGGGTTTTTTTGGTTTCAAAGAGAGGCATCGAAGCTAACCCAGAGAAAATCAATGCTATCAGCTCACTGGCTAAGCTGGTGTGCGTCAATGATGTTCAGCGTCTAGCGGGTTGTATTGCAGCCTTAAGCCGGTTTATAAGCCGCCTAGGAGAAAAGGCTATTCCTCTATACCACGTGACGAAGAAAACATATCATTTTGTTTGGAGTGATGCTGCTAATGAGGCGTTTGAAGCACTTAAGAAGCAGTTGGCTGAGCCGCCGATTCTTGCACCTCCCATTGAGAAGGAACCTTTGCTCTTATATATATCAGCCAATAGCAGAGCCGTCAGCGTGGCAGTTGTAGTGGAAAGAAAAGAGCCAGGTAAGGAGTACCCAGTACAAAGGCCGGCTTATTATGTCAGTGAGGTTTTAATTGAGTCCAAACAGAGATACCCACATTGGCAGAAGCTAGTATATGGGGTGTTCATGGCCAGTCACAAACTGAAACATTACTTTCTCGGTCTTCCAATTAATGTGGTTAGCTCTGCTCCTTTAGGCGATATTATTCAAAACAGGGAAGCCACAGGGCGACTGGCCAAGTGGGCCATGGAGCTCGGACCCCATGGTTTGAAGTATACGCCAAGGACAGCTATCAAGTCTCAAGCCCTTGTGGATTTCTTCAACGACTAGACATAGTTGCAGATGCCTAAGGACAAGCCGGATAATACTTATTGGACAATCTACTTTGATGGGTCTAGGCAGCTGGAGGGCTCGGAGGCTGGAGTTATTTTGACTTCCCCACGAGGTGACAAGTTTTGCTATGTTCTAAGGTTAATATTTCCTTGTACTAATAATGCAGCTGAGTACGAGCCCCTGCTCCATGGCCTGCGGGTGGCCAAAGAGATGAATTTAAGCTAGGTCAGGTGTTTTGACGACTCATATCTGGTGGCTCAGCAAGTTTCATGCACTTGGGATTCTAAAGACTCGCTCATGGCGGCTTATTACCGGGCGGTTGATAATATTGCTGGTCACTTCAAGGGTTACCAAGTGGAGCATGTTGATCACATGAAGAACAAGGCAACTGACGCTTTAAGCCAACTAGGGTCTCAGCGTAGCCGGTGCCCCCCTAATGTTTTTCTTGATGTATTGCATAATCCTTCTGTTAAGTTGCCTTCCGAAGAAGATCTTGCAGTTCCTAACCCGGGGGCACAGTTGGTGGTGGCTCTCCATGCCATCCTTGATTGGACAGTTCCCTATTTGGCTTATATGACCCGGGGAGAGTTACCTGAGGATGAAACTTTGGCTAGGCAAATAACTCGGCGATCTAAGTCTATGACTATTGTCAATGGCGAGTTACATCGATGCAGTGTCACAGGCGTGTTCCAGCGCTATGTTTCTCCGGAGGGCTGTGAGATTATAAGGGAAATTCATGAAGGAGATTATGGCCATCACGCCGGCTCTAAATCTCTTGTGGCTAAAGCTTTCTGTCATGTGTTTTATTGGTTGACGGCTCATGCGGATGCAGAGGATCTGGTTAGTAAGTGTGATGGCTGTCAGAAATTTTCTCAACGGGCTCACGTGTTGGCTCAAGAATTGAGGATGGTTCCAATTACTTGGCCATTCGCGGTCTGGGGGCTTGATATGGTTGGACCTTTTAAGAGGTCTAAGGATAAGAAGACCCACCTCTTGTGGCAGTTGATAAACTTACTAAGTGGGTTGAAGCAGAGCCGGTCAGTAAGTGTGATGCAGGCACATCGGTTCAATTCATAGAAATATTAATCTTCCGTTTTGGTTACTCCCACAGCATCATAACTGATAAAGGCACTAATCTATCCAAAGGTGCTATCAAAGAGTTCTGTCAGCGAGAGCATATTCGTCTTGACGTCTCATTGGTAGCTCACCCCCAGTCCAACGGTCAAGCTGAAAGAGCCAATCAAGAAATCTTGAGAGGGATAAACCCCCAGCTTATGGTCCCTTTGCAAAGGACGTCGGGTTGTTGGGTGGAGGATTTACCCTTAGTGCTATTGAGTATCAACACCCCCCCCCAATAGATCAATAGGTTACACACCTTTCTTCATGGTCTACGGGGCCAAGGCGGTTCTTCCAAGCGATATCCATCATGACACACCCTGCGTGGCGGCTTATGTTGAAGCTGATAACAAAAAAGCGCGTCAGCATGCTGTTGATATGTTGGATGAAGAGCATGACCTTGCGGCCGCTCATTCGGCGATATACTAGCAAGATCTATGTTGCTATCATAGCCACCGGGTTAAGATCCGAACCTTTCAAGAAGGCGACTTGGCGCTCCGGCTGATAGAAGACCAAACAGACAAGCATAAAGTATCTCCACCTTAGGAAGGACCTTTTTGATCAGCAAGAACTTGAACAGTGGGTCATACTACCTCATTGATATTCGAGAACACAAGGATTCACGCACATCGCAGGAGGAGACTCGCCGGCCATGGAACATCGCTCATCTTCGGCCATATTACAGTTGAGCCACCGGCACTTGTGTTGTACATATTTTCTTCAGTGTATATACTATGATCAATACAATAAAGCTGGCATCCTAATAATCAGGGCCTCTGTCGTTTCATTTCCATGTATATGAGCCTTTATTGTCTGCTCATAAGGTTACTTGGGGGCTTCCTGTTCAAAGAACATAGCTATGCTCACCCTCCTGATCAACTTCCTAGCCACCTTATTGGTCACTTGGGGGCTTCCTGTTCAATGAACATAGCTATGCTCACCCTCTTGATCCGGCCTACCTACCACCCTATTGGTCACTTGGGGGCTTCCTACTCGATGAGCATAGCTCTGCTTACCCTCTTGATCGGCTTCCTAGCCAGGTGTAGACACCAAATTCCGGGTTGTCCGGCCTGTATGTCGTTGTTCCTCCGCCCAGGAAATCCTGAAATGACCTACCATACTCTTATCAGTCAATCTTTTAAATAAGAACCTGAACTTGTTAAGGTCAAAACGGCGGTTTGTCATGAGAGGGCCGGCTTACAGGTGTGCAGGAATTAACTCAGTGGCTGTATGGACCATGAAAGCACTTGGGTTTTAGGCTTGGCGGCCTATGAAAGCCTTGTTTTTTTCGATTTCTGATTTTTTGAAAAATCTGGATTTATATCTTTCTTCCATGTTAGCATATGGTTTTTAGAATTCAAGCCATGTAGCCTTAATTATATGATTCATAATTGAGCATATTGGGTTAACAACCCGCCGTGATAGCGGATTACAAGCCGCCAGGAAATTTGCCTTGAGCAACCAACATCATGATATTTCATGTCTACAACTTCTTATTGTCAAAAGAAGCTATTATGATCTACAGGTATGATTTTACATACTGATATAAACATTCAAGGTCTTGGTAAACTGCCCTGGTTTTCGACTTTATGTCGCTAGCATATTTCTGGCTTAGCTAGCCTTTAGTCTATCAAAGATTATTTTCAGGGTTGTTCAAGGATATTTGTGACCTGCGATGGTTTAAGCCACCAGGGCACATGCTATTTACTTGTGTACAGGGAATATGATATTATTTGATATGACCCACATGATTGATAATATTATATGCACAAACGGCGAATCTTCAACATTAGATAGCCGGTTCAAAGTATTCAGAAGATAAGCATGCACGATGGCATGTGAGATCATCATTTCAAACTAGCCTATTACAAGGCCTTTCCAAGCCCAAAATTTTTAGAGTTTTTCATGAAGAAACTCTATGTCGCAGTCTAAGAGCCACCCCTCGGATCAGTTGTTTTGGTCCTGATGAGTTGAAGACACCGGGTTACTCTATGCAGGTTCTTCTTCTCCATCCATCATTTGGAAGTCAGATGATGTCCAGTCGATGCCCGTTAAGGCTTGAAACACAGCTTCATCATCTATAAGTGTGGATGGATCAACATCAGGAGCAAAGGTGTGCTTACGCGTTGGAGGGATGAGATCCACCACTTCACAAGCCGATGCTCTCACTTTGGCGTTTTCTATCGTGTAAGCCGCCAGATATCTGGATAGATTAGTTTCATCGGCCAGCTTGCTCGCCAGTGGACGCATCTCCTTCACACAATCGGCAAAATCTTTTTCCACAAAGGGAGACCCGTCTTCTTTAAGATCGGACATCTAATAGCCATCTCCACTGGGTCTAGCTCTGCCTGCCATGCTTTGGCCCGGCTCAACGCGGTAATAGCACCAACTCTTGCAGATGATCACTTTATTTCTTCAATACTTTGAGGCATGATGGATAGCTTGTCCAATACCTCCCTGATAAGGGAAGGTGGTTGTTTACTATGAGAGATGGCTGCTATGGTTCACTCAGTGCATGCATACGGTTGCTCCACCAAAGTATAAACCGCCTTTAGCTTCACCAACATGTCCTGGCCAAGGTTGGCACTCCTGAGGCCTGTTTAATAAGCACGTAGATAAGTCGCCAAGCGGGTTAAAAGTTAAATATTGGAAATGGTTGAAGCATCTTGAATTACTTACCAAAGATAGCAGCCGTCATCTCAGAAATATGGCATTCTAAGCCGGTCAATTCTGCAGTGACCTCTTTCAAAGAAGATTCGGCAGTCTCTGCTCTTTATATTAAGGCGGCTCTATCCTCATCCCAGGTGGATGTCTCTGTAGAAAATCCGGCTTTGAGCTACTCATTTTCATCCAAGATAAACTTAAACTTGGAATCAGCTTTGCGGGTCTCAGTCTATTGACGCTCAACCCTGGTCTTTAAATCGACCAACTAGGGTTTAGCTTGAGTTGAGGCCTCCTGCAAATAAGAGTTAAACAATCATAAACAAATTTATCAAGAAACAATATACAGACAAGTCCCAAGCCCCTTGTAGAAAAAGCACTTGGCACTTGGGGGCTAATGTGTGAAGTTCTTTTCACTTTAAGTTGAAGAGAGATCTGACTCATCTTTTTCAGATAAACCGACCTGTGAGGGCTATGAGGTGAATTTTTATTTTTGAAGATAATAGAATTGATCCGACTCATCTTTATCAAGAAAAGCCGGTTCATGGGGGTTATAGCTCAAAATTTGCACTGACATACTGATTAAAGTCTTTACCATACTCAATAAGTCTTTTCCTATGGCTAAGACTTGGGGGCTAGATGAGTGTACAAATGGAGGAAGCAGATGTTCATAACTCATATTTCCGACGCATATTCTTGATTATGTCCACCTCGAGATCACAACCAACATGTAGTTGAGTGAGATAGCCAGAAAACAATTCATTGATGCCCAAGTGTGAGTAGTTGGCAATATCAAATTTGGCTTTGCTCCTTTCAACTAGTTCTTCCTTGGCAGAATGTTTGGCCAGAATGGTAGGATTCCCGACTCTACATAGCCAGTGCCAGTAATGAAAACATCCTCATCATCTTCTTCCGCAGGCTTGGCGGCTTAGCACCTGATGGGTCAACACGCATAGGGTCCACGGGGGTGTCATTAATTTTTGGTGGTGGGTCATCAGCAATATCCTCAAGGTTCTGACATATATCTCTCCGGCTCATGGATTTTAGGATCTTCGGTCAGCTTATCGTCTTCAGTTTCTTGCTTGGCTTTGCTATACCGCTAAAAATAAGAAATGATGATATAAGTATTGTTGGATTTAGGGATCCAGCAACCCTTAAGAGGTTCAAACTCTGGGGTGCATGCGGCGATCTCAACCTGCCCAGTCTGCCTACTCGCGATCCTCCTAGCCTAGCGCGTCAAGCTCAAAGAGACACAGAGACACAGAGATTTATACTGGTTCGGGCCACAGTTGTGGTGTAATACCCTAATCCAATATGGTGTGGTGGATTGCCTTGAGGGGCTATGGATGAACTAGTACAAAGGATGAACAAGCCTCAGGAGGTGAGGTGTTCTTGAGCTGGTGTGGTGCTCTGCTTGTTCTAATTCCAGTCCCTTTATATTGTGGTGGCTAAGTCCTATATATAGTGGCCTTGGTCCTCTTCCCAAATATGAGCGGGAAGGGATTCCACAATGACGGGATTTGAAAGGGGACAAGTAGTATAGTCTATCCTGACAAAAGTAGTCTTCGCCTGCGAAAAGCCTCTGGTCGTGACGCTGCTGTGGGCTCGGTAATGACCTCCGTCCTGCCATCCTGGCGGTCTTGGTCTTATTGCAACAGAATGGAAACCTTTGGCTGATTCCGCAGGACTCCACGCCTGTGTCTTGCCTCCCTTGCACCAAAGAGGAAACCTGCGCTCTGCACCCGCCTGGCCTTGGTCATCATGGCTCACGTCAGCTGAGCCTCATTAGGTAGCTGCATAGAACTCTTCGGCCCTCAGGAGCTCTCCTGAGGAGGCCACTTCCTTCGGGGGTCTTGGGGTCATCCTCCTCGCGAGGCTTGGACCCTCGCGAGGGTCTTGTGGTGTTGGTGTTGAAGCTGGGATGTACCAGGCCGTCGATGAGGCCACATGGCGGGCCGCAGGCAGGCAGGACTGGATACCCCAAATCCATGACGCTGACAGTAGCCCCTGGGCCCAAGGTGCGCTCGGACTTGGCTTCCAAGCTAAGCCAAAAGGCAAGGGCGGAGCACCGTGGGCCCCATCAGCCTGCGGCCCTGAAGACAGTGGCGATTGATGGGACGTGGGTGTCTCCACTTCCCCATGCCGCCTAGATATCCGGTTGACCCAGCTACCGCCCGTTGTCAGCGCAACTCGCCATTCACAGAGTACTGTGCTCGGCTCTTGTCTCCTCCTTCCCAATATTGCCACCGCATCCGTAGATCTGGTGCTGGCGCCTTGCCCTCTCTTGGTGTTCGCCATGGCCCCTAAGCCGAGGAAGAATAAGGGGCAGCCGCGCACGCCGGCCGGTCCTCCATCGGCCCTTGAGCAGTCGACGGTGATCAACAAGGAGGGGCTGGAGAAGGTTGGCCATTCACTCGCCACCGATTCCAATGAGGGGAAGGCAACGGTTGTCTGCCCTGTGTCTTGGCGTACCGGAGAGATGAGTGCCACTAAGATTACCATATATCTCCATGCTCTTCTTGCTAGGCTGATTCCTCCCTTCTCCCCTTTCTTCAATGCCGTGATGTCGCATTACCAGATCCATCTGCTGCATCTGGACCCTCGCTCCATCATCCTCCTTGCCGTCTTCGCCTTTCTCAGTGAGGCCATGGTGGGCATCACTCCCTCCATGGCTTTGTTTTGCCATTTCTTCCTGCTCCGGTTGGTGGACGCCCGCCAACGCTCTGGGTGCGCGACCTTCGAAGCCGTGGCCGCGACCGCTGGCTCGGGGATTGGCTTCGAGCTTTCACCTATCGCGAAGGGATTCCGGAAGCAGTGGCTCCTGATGGACGCCCGCGCATTCAGCCCCCTACTCATGATTCCTGGGTCGCTGGCCTCGCCTAGCTCCGGCTGGTACCATGAGAAGCTCACCGACCGGCGTCTTGCTTTTGTCTGGAAGAGGTTGGCGAGGCTCCGGGAACTGGAGGTGACGGCATCAATGGTGGTGAAGGAATTCATGAAGCAGCGCATTGCTCCCCTCCAATGCCATGCTTGCCCGATGTGGGACTTCACGGCGCCGGGGATCCGATGAGGCTGCAGAAGCCGTCGTTTGATGCTGATACCTTCAGTGTGGTGCTCAAGCTCCTAACTGGTGAGCCTGAGCCTGCTGACCTTCCGGGGGGTGGCTGCCTTCTATATCTGTGCTCGAACAAGGAGGCCTTCGCAGGGCAGATGCCTCTGTTTGATGAGTGGGGGTTGCTTCCTGAGGGCATTGAGGGCCCCGCGAGAATCCCGTCTTCATAGCTCCTCTCCTGATCGACCCTGCCGCGTGCTCCTTGAGTGTGGAGGCAGGGGGGCACGCGCCTCCATCAGCTGTCGAGAGCTCCTCCGGAGGCCTGGCCCCGCTAGGGGCTCAGGAGTCTGAGGCTTTTGGGGCCAAGGAGGGAGCCACCGCAGAACCGGAGCCAGCCCAAGCTCCGGAGGCAGGGGCTTCTGACGCCCGGAATGGTGGCCCAAGAGTGGCAGAAGGTATCGCCAGGTGCTCCAGGCCTTGGGATCCCTGCTTCGGACACCACGCCGAACGCTCCCCCTCCTGAGGATAGCCCGTCAGGGTCTGGTCGACGCCGTTTGTGCCTTGAGTCGCTCCTGAAGAGGAATAGGTCCCCGTGTCGCGACGACGGCACCCGTCAGCCGCTAAAGCCAAGGATATACGTGGCTGCCGATGAGTAAGTACCTTTGCTCTTGACCCCCAAGCGCGCCGCGTTTTCTCATGGTTGGGGTTTTGTAGGGTTTCCATGAGGGCGGAACCTCTGGAGGACGGCACCTCCAAGAACTCCAGCTTCGCGCATGCGCACAGCCCCCAGCGGCCCGAGCCTACGCAGGGCGTGGGACCAACTCCATCCAACATGACGCTGCGAGGGCACCCCGGAGCCGGGCCCCAAGTTCTCTTCCCCTGCGACTCTACCCGCGAGGCGAGGGGTGCGCCGGTGATCCTTCCTCTTGTCACTGCCGGCAGGGGGGTGCCCTCCGGGCGGCGTTCATCTTCAAGTTGTGGGGCTATGCAGCCAGCCCCCGGCCGGTGACTGGCGGAGCACCCAGCACCTCCCGGGTGACTTCCGGAGACGGCGAAGATCTTGGCGATGAGCTCGCGTTTGCCCGTGGGCGTAGCGCGGTGCGCTTCGGGCTTTTTGGTGAAGCGATGCGTGCAATGGTCCATCTTGGCGGGGAGCTTGCCAAGATTGACACCAGGCTTGAGGCAGAGAACTGCCGCTTGGAAGATGAGTGGCAGCGGCTGAAGATGGCCATCAGCCTTGGGAATCTTCGGCGCGACGAAGCTGAAGCGAGCACGACGGCCTCGCTCGCGGCTTCTCGTGAAGTTTGCGCCCGCGCCATGGAAGAGGCCGAGGCAGCCAACCGCCGTCATGAGGCGGCTAAGGAGCGGGAGCGAGATCTTCTATCTTCAAATGTGGCCTTGTTGCGCGAAGTCGAGGAGCTTCTTGCCCTACTGGCCTCCTCACTAGGTGAGGTGGCCCTTGCCGAGGCGGAGCTCCTGAGGCGCCATGAGGACTTGACGCTGGAGGCCGTGGAACATAGCTTGGTGCTGGAGAGGCTGGAGGTGAGGGAGCGACAGGCCGCCGTGGCTGAGGATGCTGTCACCGCCCGAGAAGCTTAGGTCCAGGTGGAGGTGGAGAAGAGGGTGGTGAAGGAATGCGCTGAGCTAGATGGGAGGCATCGCCTGGACTTGGAGCTACTTAAGGCTGAGCTCGAGGGCCGGACGTCCGTCCTGAAGACCGAGCTACAGGCTGTGGAGCAGCATGAGAGCGCTGCCCGGGGAGCCCTGGCTTACTCCGAATCTGCCCTGAATTCTGCCCGCGCCAAGATATCCTCTCTCCGGAAGCAAGCCGAAGAAACTGCCTCCCTCCTGGAGAAGGCTTTGAGTGAAAAGTGCCGCCGCCTGACACTGGAGCGCGAGCATGGCTCCATGCTCCATGGTCTACGCATTAGAGCCAACAACGCCTTTGGTGCCATTTGCGGTGAGAGTGCTCCACACCCGCACGAGAATGACTACGCCAGCCATCTCCGCTTCTTTACTGACATCATGACCCGCCTGGAAGATCAGGCCGCAAAAGCTCGCCAGCTTGTTGAGGAGAGGAGTCGGGGCCTCCTTGGGCGCGCCCTCTTGCGCATCTTCAGCAACCTCCTGAACCTTGATCCCACTTCGATTTCGGCACCATGCTAGCCCCCGTGCCTGCGGCCACCCAAGACAAGCTTGCCAAGTGGGTGGATGGTCATGTGGATGCTCTGGTGAAGGAGCTGACTCCTGAGGACGACACGGCCATGCTCGTGGCCAAAGGAGCTGGCGCTGGTGGTGATGACGAGGAGGACGGCAGCTTCAGCACAAGCAGTTAGGATGGGAGCGATGAAGAAGGCGCTTCGAGCTAGGCCCGTGTTTCTTTTGCTTTAACCTATTATAACGACAACTCAAACATATTCTTATGAGAGCATTTTGGGAAGGGGGTGCCCCTTATGATGTGTGAGATCGCTAAATGCTTTTGAAGTGACGTCCGGAGCGGGGCCCCGTAGGGCTGTGCGTCGCTGAGCAAGGTAGTTGTTTATGACTTATCTTGGGTTTCGGGGGTCTTGAGTGGGGCCTGGCATCGCGGTCGGGCCCCTTCTCCTGAGGCGAGCCTGCTGCGGGCTCACAAGGCCCTGCGCCTCCCGAGGGGCCTACTGGCCTGCCGTGGAGTGCCTCGTGAGGAGTCAATTGCTAGACTGTGACGAGGTGGGCGCGTGGGGCGGCCGCACCTACGAGCCCCCAGGGGGAGCGATCGGCACCAGCGCGTACACCGTACCCAGCCCCCGCACGCGAGGCTCACGAGGGTAGGGTAGCGGTCACGAGTTTCCAAAAAGAACACAAGAGCTGAAAGCAAGAAAGCGCATGAAATGAGAAAACTCCCCCCATTTTATAAATGCATGAAAGACAAACTGCAGCGAAAAGTCAGCAAGCAAATACAAAAAGGAGACAAAAAGCAGATGGCCGCGTCCAACACCTAGCTAGTCTTCAGTCTTCAGTCTTCGGTCTTCTCACCAGCGCGGAGCTAAGTGCGTCCACTGGTTGGGCATAGTCATTGGGGACAGTGTCGACGGCCAGCGCGGAGCGTGGTGCTTCCACTAGGATGTGGGTGGGAGCCCCCGTTAGGCCCTAGGGCGGCACTTAGGAGACTCCGGGGCATGTACAACCCCACTCATTATTATGTGAGAGTGTCACGAACGGAGACCTTCACAGGCCGGGGCCTTGCTTCATGTCGCCCGACGAGGACCCCGTCGTGCGCCACCCCTGACCACCGTTGGGGAGACCGGAAACTAGGACAAGACCAAGGGCTAATGGGACGCTGGCAGCGTCCTCGACGACCATAGGCCCCCCGTCGAGGAGAAGGGCTCGTCGGCGCCTTCCCCAACTGGGAACCTACCTCCAAGCAGGATCCTGCTCCACGCAGCGCGAGGAAGGCCCCGCCGCTGGGCTTCACCCACGCTGCTCCCAACGTCCTTCGCACTCCTGAGGGGGCTCCGCCGTCCTGAGAGCCCTGGTGGTCGCCGCGCCTTGGTTCACCTGCGATCCATGGTCAGTGTAAGCGTGCCCCTGCAGTCTTAACTGTACCCAGAGGCTGTCGCTGTTGGGGATGTCGGCAGGGTTTGGTGGTGGTTCGAAGTAGAGCTCGGCCTTGTGTATGTCCAGCGCCCAGCCTGGCGTGGAGGATAGGCTGGGGCCCTCTCCTAGCGCGTGCCTTGGATCCATGATGACGGGGACGTAGGCTTCTGGGTTGTTCGCACCAGAGGCGCCGCCTAGCCGCCTAACGCTCCCGCCTTCTTCTGCCATCCTCTGGTCCTATTGGCCAGGGCCGATACTCTAGCGCGGCCCCTGCTAGTGTCGCCTGAAGCAGCCCCGCGCCGAGGGGGCATGTTCGGGATGGTGCGGGCTGCTCCATGAGGCTGGTCGGCATGGAGAGGCTCTTCGTGGCCCCAGGGAGTGGGTGCGCGGTTGTGTCGAGGATGAGCGTGCGCCACCACCACCGCCTGCGACATGGGGAGGGTGCAGAACGGTGCCGCCCCCCTGCATGCCGCATCCAGCAGCTCAGTGACCTGTTCCAGCAAGGCGCCGCGGCCGCTCTCAAGCAACGTGCACAGCAGGAGCTCTCGGGCCACGATGACCGCTGCCCGCATGTTTGCTTGTTCCCTACGCGAGTGCGGAGCGGTTGCTGTAGCACAGTTCGCAGATCGCGTGGCCGTGTGGCTGGGGCGAGGCATTAGTGGGGAAGGTTGCGCCGTGTGCCCCCCGCGAGCAGGGCATAGTGGAGGTCTTCTTCGCAGGTGCGTGCTGCCGAGGAGGTCTGGATGACCCAGTGCTCGACGTGGGCTCTCAGAGCGTCGGCCATGGCGTCGGTGGAGCGGAGGGGGACTGGTCGACGGAAGGGAAGATCCAACGCACCCCTAGCTGGGCGCACCAAATGTCGAATTTAGGGATTAGGCAACCCTTAAGAGGTTCAAACTCCGGGGTGCGTGTGGAGATCTCAACCTGCCCAGCCTGCCTACTCGCGATCCTCCTAGCCTAGCGCGTTGAGCTCAAAGAGACATAGAGACACAAATATTTATAATGGCTCGGGCCACCGTTGTGGTGTAATACCCTAATCCAGTGTGATGTGGTGGATTTCCTCGAGGGGCTATGGATGAACTAGTACAAAGGATGAACAAGCCTCAGGAGGTGAGGTGTTCTTGAGCTGGTGTGGTGCTCTGCTTGTTCTAATTCTGGTCCCTTTCTATGGTGGTGGCTAAGTCCTATATATAGTGGCCTTGGTCCTCTTCCCAAATATGAGCGGGAAGGGATTCCATAACGACGGGATTTGAAAGGGGACAAGTAGTACAGTCTATTCTGACAAAAGTAGTCTTCACCTGCGAAAAGCCTCTGGTCGTGACGCTGCGGCGGGCTCAGTGATGACCTCCGTCCTGTCGTCCTGGTGGTCTTAGTCTTGTTGCACCAGAATGGAAACCTTTGGCTAATTCCTCTGGAGTCCGCGCCTATGGCTTGCCTCCCTTGCACCAAAGAGGAAACTTACGCTCTGCACCCTCCTGGCGCCTGCCTAGCCTTGGTCGCCATGGCTCACGTCATCTGAGCCTCATGAGGTAGCTGCATAGAACTCTCCTCCCCTCATGAGCCCTCCTGAGGAGGCTACTTCCTTCGGGGGTCTTGGCGTCGTCTGCCTCGCGAGGCATGGCCCCTTGCGAGGGTCTTGTGGTGTTGGTGTTGAAGCTGGGACGTACCAGGGCGTCGATGAGGCCACATGGCGGGCCGCAGGCAGGTAGGACTAGATACCCCAAAATCCAGGACGCCGACAAGTATATCAGTTTACAGATGTTAAAATGACAAAGTCAAATGTCATTACCCAGGAAACTTTGAAGGCAGGCATTTGGGTCTATGAAGAGTTGCCGAAGGATGAATGAGGAGTTCCCTGATAACTTGAGTCGGAAGGATAAAGCGGTTGACGGATAAGACCCACCTTTGGATAAAAGGGGATTGAATTCTGAGGCAGCTCTTTCGGACGTTTGCGAGGGACTGGTGTGTTGGGTAAATCGGAGGAAAGTTATCCACCTTCGCTATTCTGGGTCGTGCGCCGGGTCTCATGCTGCTGTTGCTTCAAAATAAAGTTTGGATCCAAGTAAGCTAAAGGATGAGAAAACCTTACTTTTCAGGTAACTTGTCGAACCTTCTGTCTTGGAAAAGGCTCTGAGCCGGAGAAACAATAGTTAGCTCTTCAATGTCTGCTTGGCTGGTCTCCGCATCATCCTGAGAGGAGTCATCGTCAATAAGATGCATAAAAAGGAACCAAGAGAATCGAGTTCTACCTCCGACTCATTCTACAAGGCAAATAGTTCTCAGGTGTTTGATTTCTTCTTGTTCTTCTTGGAGGCCTTGGTCTTTGCTCTAGCCTTTTTGGCTGGTTTCTCTTGATACTTCTTGTTCCAGAAGGCAGAGTCGGCCTGTGTAAATCAAATAAAGATAAGGAATATCCAGTCTTATGCAATGACGATAAAGTAAATAAGTCTGTACACTTACATCTGGAGCCGTGTTAAGAGTGCAGAAGGGATTCAACCCCGCCTTGCTGCAGCTCTCTAGACTTTCCCCAAGCAGCATCTTGGTCATTTCATTGATTACTTTGTCATCTAGACACACTTGATAGTGGCGCTGTGGATCTTCGACATTGCCGGTGTATGCACACATTAAACCAGGCCAGCAGCTCAAAGGAATGATCCTCCAAGTGACCCAACAACGGACTAGGTCGATGTTGGTTAATCCGTTAGCCAGCAATCCCCTTACCTTTGAAAAGGTGGGCATATACTTAGCCTGTTCAGCAATGCTAAGCCGGTCCGGAAGTGGATGCTTCGTGCTAAGCTGGCAGTCGCGGAAACCCGACAGAGGATTTTCATTAGATGGAGACATGTCTTGGCAGTAAAACCAAGTCTGGTTCCAGTCTTTAGGGTGACTGGGAAGTGCGGCAGAAGGGAAGATAGAAGCTCTTCATCGTTGGATTGAGATTCCACCAAGCTCTAAGTTGGTCCATCTGTGAATTCAGTCTGGCGGTTCAAGTAATAGTACTCTCTGAAAAGTTCAACACTGGGTTCTTCTTGAAGATATACTTCACAAAAGACTTGGAAGTTGCAGATGTTGGAAACATAGTTGGTCCCGATGTCTTGAGGATGGAGGTGAAAGAAGTTCAGTACGTCGCGGAAGAATTTTGACCCGGGCGTCGAGAAGCCTCGGTTTATGTGATCAACAAAGACTATAACTTCGCCTTCCTTTGGTTGAGGTCTAGCTTCTTTTGGGCCTGGAACCCGCCAGTGGATGCCAATACACCCGTCTGAACATACTCATTAAGAGTTTGTTCTATGACAATGGAAGGAACCCAGTTGCACGAGGTGATGGTCTTAGTCATTTTTGTCAGTAAGGCCTAAGAAGGAAATACTAGCCGGTTAACTTCATAATGGTAATACCAGCTTTAGAGAAGTACTGCGATTTAAAAGGTTCAGAGGTAAGCCGACAGGTATTTGGCGGGTTACAAAATCTCAGTTAAGCTGCCCCCACGGCAGTGGCAGAGCGATTATGTACAGATCTGGAGTGGAGTAAAATTTCCTAAGTGATGGATAAACATGTTTTATAAGTTCTATTTTTGATTTTGGATCTACAACAGTTTAGAAAATAAGAAAAATTCTTAAACCTAAGGCTACGGCAATGGAAGAACTCGCGAGCTAAGATTAAATCTTGGATAAAGGGGGGACATCTGCGATTGGAAGATGATGCTAGACCATTACCGCGCAACCTTAGTACCATTTTCAGATCAAACTAAGCGTTCTAGAAGGAGGTTATGATGAACAGTGAAGAACACCGACGAACGGCTGAAACCCTAATCAAGATCTGATAAAAGGGAAGATGAGCACTTACTGATGCTGATGAACGGCGGAGGTGCACCGCAGTTCTCTGGTTCGTTTAGGTTGATGCAACGGCCGGAGATGACGTCGTTGAAGGAGGATGGTGGCGGCGGAGCTCGGTCGCAGCAGAGTAGCGAGGAGGAAGAAGAAGATGCAGAGGCAGGGGTAAAAAGCAAAATAAAGAGCCCCTTGTCCCTATTTATAAAGAGGTGATAAGATGGCATGCGCGAAAACCGAGGAGGCAAAATGATTATGTTAACAATATGGATGCCTCGATTTCGGGAAGTCTATTAAGATAAGGATCTATTGAGATATTCTGGACCTTGTGCGGAATTCATGCGCATGACTTCATGGCAGCTTAAAATGACTTAATTTGTGTGACGTCACGGCAGGTTACATTAGTCTAATGAAGATTCGACACGGGTGCATTTCTGCCAAAGTTAAAAAGTGAAGATTGATGTGAACAAGTTCAGATCAACCTGGGGCCTAATGTAGGGGTTATAACTTCGAGGTATGACCCGCCTAGGAGAGGCCAGGTCACACTGATGGTGGTTTAATATGAAGAAAGTCCAAGGAGGCCCAAGAAGATGTATGAACAAGACGGCTCTTAGAGGCAAGCCTGGTGAAGGCCCAACCCCAGGGCCTATGAACCGCCGAAGGAAGACTTGCTTCGTAAGGCATGGGTAGTTAGAAACTGAGCCGGTCACGTTGTGTGAGCCGGCTGGGACTCTATAAGCCGCCAGGTCCCAACCTGTGTATATAAAGGTGAGACCCGGCGGTGGGTTAATTCAAGAGACAAGTAATCGAGAACTAGGTCAAGCATATTCGCTCCCTTGTAATCGAAACTCAAGCAATACAACTAGAAGTAGGACATAGTGATGTAGGGTGGAAACCCTAGGGCTGATCTTTCACGATTGGAGTGGATCCTACCAAGAGCACGAGGGGAAACACGAGAGAAAACACTCAAACTAACAAGATTTGATTACACATGTGCTGGATCCATGAAAAACAAATAGGTGCACGGTCCAAATCCAACGAGGGACGATACAAGTAGCGGTAGTTTTTCTCCATGAGGAGGTCTTGAGGTTTCTTCTCATGATGGGGTCTTGAATCCACTTGGGGATCTTCTCCATAGAGGTCGTGACTCCGATGGAGAAGGGATCAAGTGGAGAGCAAAGCATCTCAAATGAGCTACTACTTTGTTAACCCTAGAAAGAGGGAGGAGGAGGAGTATATATAGTCTTGGGGGCGAAGTGGTACATGGGCCTCGGGCCTTATCACTATGAGGAGACAGGCGGGGTCGGACGTCCGGGCGTCGGGCCGGATATCCAAGGCTTTAGGAGACGTCGTATGTGCGGGCTGGATGGGTCCAGTCTCGGGCTCTCTGGATAGGCGTGGTACGAATGTCTGCACGGGTGTCCGGATGTCCAGCGGCTCGGGAACGACCGGATGCCCGGCTGCGGGCCGGTTGTCCGGGCTGGAGGCGGTGGACTTCTGCTCTCTGGATGGACTTATCCCGATGTCCTGGCTGAACGCCGGATTTTTGGGCTGGGGGCCGGATGTCCGGGCTGGTGCCGGATGTCTGGGCCCTCTAGGCTTGACCGATGTCTTGTTGCTGCTGGTGACACCTCTAGGGGCCGGATGTCCGGGTTCATAGCCGGATGTCCGGGTCCTGGGAGCTGTCCTAGATTTCTTCCGTTGGTTATCTTCATCTGCGAACTTGGGGACTTTTCCGTCTTCACGTGGATGTTTGATAGGGCCTTCTTCGTACCTGATCACACACAACATTCTGGACTTCGGTAGTAGCCATGTCTCGAGTGGATCATATGGAATATCACTAAGCAGAGATGTCACCTCGATCTCGAGAGCTCTAGCTCGTGCTCGTGTCATTGGTCCTTTTGGTACTTGTTGAGGCGATGGTAGGTCCATGGGGATGACCTTGGGATGCTCCGCGTCATCTCCCCCCGCTTGGGAAAGATCCGACCTCGGATCGAAAACCTCATCACCATGGTAGGGAGAGAGATCCTTGATGTTGAAGATGTCGCTCACGGTGTACTTGTTGCATGGGTGATTGATCTTGTATGCATTGTTGTTGTAGCGTGCTAGCACCTTGAAGGGTCCGTCGGCTCGAGGTAGAAGCTTGGACTTGCGTTCTTTGGGGAAGCGTTCCTTGCGAAGGTGTAGCCACATGAGATCTCCAACGTCGAATATCATGGGTTGCTTGTTGATGTTGATCTTGGTTGCGAGTCGTTGAACTTGGCGCTCGATGGTGTGCCTTGTATCTTCATGCCTCTTCTTGAGGTACCTCACTCGTGAACTCGCGTCCATGTTGGTGCGCTCTTGTAGTGGTAGTGGGAGAATGTCCAATGGGGACAACAGGTTGAAACCATAGACAACCTTGAAGGGTGACTTGCAGGTAGTTGAATGTCTTGCGTGGTTGTAGGCGTACTCGTCAATGGTAGGCACTCCTCCCACTCCTTGATGTTCTTCTTGATCAACACACAAAGTAGAGTGGAGAGCATTCGGTTCGTCACCTCCGTTTGACCATCGGTTTGTGGATGGTATGCCGAGGAGAACAAAAGCTTGATTCTGAGCTTGGCGCATAGAGTCTTCCAAAAGTAGCTCAAGAACTTCATGTCACGGTCTGAAATAATAGTCTTCGGGACTCCATGTAGGCGCAAGATTTCCCTAGAAAAAATATTTGCAACATGTGAAGCATCGTCTATCTTGTTGCATGGGATGAAATGAGCCATTTTAGAGAATCAGTCCCCAACAACAATAGGGAATCTCTGCCATTTCTAGTTTTAGGCAAACCAAGCACAAAATCTATGCTAATATCTTCCCATGGGTGATATGGAATTGGGAGGGGCATTTAAAGACCATCAGATTGAGCTTTTGACTTAGCTTTGCGACATCTAGAGCATCGGTTGGTGAAGCATGAGACGTCGCGGAACATCTTGGCCCAAAAGTAGTTCTTAGAGAGCGTGGCAAATGTCTTGTCGCGTCCAAAGTGTCCCATTAGTCCATCTCCATGAGCCTCTTGCAAAAGGAGCAAACGAAGAGAAGACTCGGGGATACATAGTTTGTTAGCTCTCATAAGATAATCATCTTTGAGGTAGTATCGTTCCCAAGATGTATGCATCAAACACTTGGCATAAGGAATAGCAAAAGTAGGATCATGCGCGTACAAGTATTTTATGTGCTCAAACCCAATGACATTCAATTAAAGTTGGGTAACAAGCATGCATCTATGGAAAGCGCACCCGCCACAACATTTTCCTTTCCTTTTATATACTTGATGACACAAGGGAATGACTCGATGAATTCACTCCACTTAGCATGACGCTTTTTTAACTTAGTTTAACCCTTAAGATACTTAAGTGTTTCATGATCGGCGTAAAGAATGAACTCATGAGGGCGGAGATAATGCTCCCAAACACGCAATACGCGAAGTAAAGTATAGTTCTTTTTCATATATAGGGTAATTGAGTTGCACTCCGGAGAGTTTTTCACTAAAGTAAGCTATGGGGCACTTCTCATGCATTAACACATGTCCTATGCCGTACCCACTAGCATCGCAATGCATCTCAAACGGTTTATCAAAGTTGGGTAATGCAAGCAGAGGGGCATGCGTAAGCAAATTTTCGAGCTCATTAAATGCGGTATCTTGAGATGGTTCGCAAACAAAAGGCGTATTTTTCCTACTCAAAGCATGCAAAGGTAATGCAATGGTGCTAAAATCGTTCAAAAATATACGATAAAATCTGGCTAGGCCAACAAAACGACGCACTTGTTGCAAGTTTGTGGGTTGGGGCCAGGTTTTAATAGCATTAATCTTATATTTATCTACATGCACACCCTTAGAAGACACAACGAAACCCAAGAAAACAAGTTTATCAACACCAAAAAGGCATTTTTCCATATTAGCATAAAGGCGCTCTTTCCTAAGGGTTTGCAACACGGTTCTAAGATGGGTGACATGATCTTTGAGGGATTTGCTCAAGACAAGGATATCGTCAAATTAGACCACTACAAATACACCAATGTTAGGGCGAAGAACAAAATGCATGGCTCGGATGCAAGTATCGGGTGCTTCGGATAAACCCATTGGCATCACAAACCATTCATATAAGCCAATTTTGGTCTCAAATGTTTTTTACATTCATCACCTTCTTGTATGCAGATCTGGTAATAGCCACTTTTAAGATCAATCTTAGAGAAAATTGCGGCTCCGCTGAGCTCATCTAGCATATCATCTAAGCATGGAATGGGGTAATGATATCTAACGGGGATAACATTAATGGGACGACAATCGGAACACATGCGATAGGTGCCATCTTTTTTAGGAACAAGGATTACCGGTACGACACATGGGCTCAAGCTTTCTCGCACATGTCCATTGTCGATGAGTTGTTGTACTTGCCGTTGGATCTCCTTGGTTTCCACGGGGTTGGCGCGGTAGGGTGCCTTGTTAGGAAGTGGGCTCCGGGTATGAGGTCGATGTGGTGTTCGATGCCTCGTAGAGGTGGTAGTACCGGAGGTAGCTCATCGGGCAAAACGTATTGGAATTCCTACAAAAGATGACAACACTAAAGGTAGATTATGTGAGGTGTTAGTTTTTGGGTCCCCATCCTTGCACAAAAGGACATAGTGCATAACACTTGATGGGTTCTCACACACTTCTCTCATCTCACTTTTGGTGGCAAATAGAACTAAGTTTCTCTTGTCGGTCATCGTGGAGGCAATAAAATTTTGGCTTGTGGCTCTCACTCTCTTTGTGGTGGTTCGCTCTCACACTATTTTCTCCTTGATCGGTTGCTTGCTTGTTGGCGATCACTTGACTTGGAGACATAGGTCGTAGCACGTACTCCTTTCCTTTCATCTTGAAGCTATAGTGATTGGTTCACCCGTTGTGGATGACGCCTCGATCAAATTGCCATGGTCGTCCAACAAGGAGGTGGCAAATGGACATCGGAACGACATCACCCTCCAAAGTGTCTTGGTATGCTTCGATCTTGAAGGAAACTTGCACCATATGCTCGACTTGGATAGTGCCAGAGTCGCTTAACCATTGGACCTTGTAGGGGTGAGGGTGCTTCATCTTGACTAATTGGAGCTTAGAACATAGCTCTTCACTTGCCAAGTTATGGCAACTCCCTCCTTCGATGATGACCTTCATGGACCTTCCAATGATGCCGGCCTCGATGTGGAAGATATGGCATCTTTGGTCTTCGTCTTGTTGATGTTGAAGAGTCAAAACCTTAGAGACAACAAGAGCTGGGCTTGAATCTTCATCACAAAAGACTTGATCATCTTCATCTTCGTTCACTTGCCGGTGCATGGCCATTGCTCAAGGGCGTCCATTTCCTCTTCACTCATGGAGTCATAGGTTCCGTCGTCGTTGAGGATCATTGTGCTCTTGCTGGTGCACTCGAAGGACTTGTGGCCTCGGCCGCCGCATGTGAAGCATTTGATGGAGCTTGTCTTGATGGTCTCATCGTTTGGAGTAGATGATGATGACGCTCTCGGCTTGAAGTTACTTGTCATAGGTGGACGACTTGACGTTGTCGAATTCTTCTTGTACTTGTCACCGTTGCTTGCTGAAGCTTTTGTCGAGGTAGGAGTTGTTGAAGCTTGGTTGTTGGAGAAGCCATAGATCTTGGAAGAGTACTTGGCGTACTGGAAGTCATCTTGCACTTGACATTCCGCTTTGGTAGCTTGATGCATGAGCTCGATGAGGTTGGAGTAAGGTTGGAAGTCAGCGATCTTGTTGATAGGATGGTTGAGTCCATTTAAGAAACGGGCCATAGTTTGCTCATCATCTTCTGCGACATTGGCTCTTATCATGGCAATCTCCATTTCCATGTAGTATTCTTCAACGCTCTTTGTTCCTTACTTGAGGTGTTGGAGTTTCTTGAAGAGGTCGCGGTTGTAGTATGTTGGCACAAAGCATGCTCGCATGACATCCGTCATTTGATCCCATGTTGTGATGGGTGGCTCACATGTTCCCTCTCAACGCTCAAGGACTTGTTCCCACCAAATGAGTACATAGTCTTGGAATTCAAGGGATGCCATGGCGATCTTCTTCTGTTCCTCATAGTTGTGCAAACGAAAGATCTTGTCAACCTTCAATGACCATGATAGATATTCTTCGGGATCGTTGCTTCCGGTGAACTTGGGCATAGTGAACATGAGCTTGCCATAGCGTTGCTCTTCATTGCGTTGGGGCGCGGGTGATGATGTCACCCTTGACATGGAGGGTTATCAACCTCATGTTGCTCTTGACGTGGAGGGTCATCAACCTCATGTTGCTCTTGGCGAACCTGGGGTTCTTGTCGAGCTTGAAAAGGAGCTTGGCGATGTAATTGTGCTTGATAGTTCCTCTCTTGGACTTCTTCGTGAAGTGCTTCTTCTTGCTCACGCATTTGTCGATTGCGATTGATGATGGCGCGACTCGTGTCCAGGAGGGCACGTTGCGCCTCAAGTGCCTATGCTTCATGTCGTTGTTGTTGTAGACGGGTAGCCTCGGCGTCTTGCTCGTCTTGGTGTTGGCGCACTCGCTCTTCCTGTTGTTGGCGTAGACGCTGCCTTTCTTGTGCTTGCACGAAGGTAGCTTGAGTTTGATGACGTTGGTGTTCTTGCGCTAGACGTTGCTCTTGAAGATTGGTTCCATGTAAAGGATTGCGGTTTGCTTGACGGTCTTGGCGCGCATGTCAATGTAGTGTGTTCGATGTCGGGCTACTTGAGCCAAAGATGGTGTCGTCGGAGTGTTTACTCGAGTGACTCTGTCTTGAGTAGGACGAAGTGGTCGAAGAGCGATTGACCAACAAGGCACGTATCTCATCCATTCTTGCATCGTTTTCTTGTTTGTGTTAGTCGAGCTTACTGTCGAAGTAGTCTCTTGTATATTGATCGCAGAGTCGCAAGTCGGTGGCGAGATTGTCGATGCGGTCACTCATTGCTTGTTGTGCTTGATGTAAAGCTCATTGTGCACCGAAGAGGTGGCTCTTGGTGACGTAGGAGGACATATCATTGTCTTGCTCGATGAAGAGTGGGTTGGTAGAAGAACTTGGCCTATCCATCATTCCAAGCAAATATGTGAGTGGGAGAAAGAGAAGAACTTATACCAAATGCAACTTGACCGATGTTCAAGATGGATCAGTAATCACTCAAATGTGTAACAAGGAAATAGCACAATTGGTACCAATTCTTGTCGGTTCTCACACCTACATGAGTAAAAGCTTATGGTGGAGCTCGGTTAGGATTGTGGCACAAATTTTGATGCAATTGTTAGTGAGACTCAATGATGTTGGAAAAGATTCGCAAATTTGCAAATGCAACAAGTAGACCAATAGAAATATGTGGCACACGGAAACACACAGGCAAATATATAAATGGGGTCGTGCAACCAAAAATGAGCTCAAAATGTTGGATCCATGAAAAATGCTCTTGTTGCACAACACTGGAGAGACGCTAGCACGACTGCACAATAGGCAGATACGAGACTTGTGCACAACCTACTAAGGAAAAATGCAATGACTTCTATCTCGAGTATGCTATATGTATGGTATCCCTATGATATGATCCAAGATGATCGAGTATGACAATATTAATGTTGTATGATGCTATTGTTCTGGCTTAAAAGCTCCTTGCTTATCTTTCTCGTTTGCTTAAAAGCTTCTTTGGCTCTTCCTCTTTTGAGCTCTTTTGATGGACACTCATGCGAAACTTCACGATCCAAGCCTGCAATTGTGTATATGCTATGACAACATTGTGACAAAGAGATGATAACAAAATATGTACCAAGATGATATGGTATCTATGCAATGGGGCTATGATCACTAATGTGCACAAGTGACATTGCTGGCAATACTCAAATGGCTAGTCTCGATGGGTAAGGTAAGCAAAATGGTCTATGGTGGTTATCAATGTAATGGCAAGAATGTGCAATGAGAGGATGCCATGATACCAAGATGATATAGAGGTTACCGTTCTTGCTTACGTTCAAGGTGTCAAAATTGTTAAGCGGTCGATGTCGATGACGAAGATGAGCGACGGTGATTGCGAAGTCGAACCATCCCTAAGTAGCCGAAACACGTTAGGAAACAGAAACTGCTACTCAAATCTCAAATACCAAATGTGACAAAAGTTGTCAGAGTGCGGAATGGGTAAGCAAAGGTGGTTGTGGAAAGTGGTGGTGGTATGCAGAAGAGATGGTGGTATGCCCGGCCAAAATTGGTGAGAGATAGGTGGTAAACGAAGCGGTGGAAGGAAGTGATACTGACAGGGGCCGATGTCCGGGCTTGAAGGCCGGATGTCCGGGGTGGCCGGATGTCTGGGGTCACGGGTCGAACGTCCTGGCTCTGGGTCCATGGACGAATTCGACGAACTCACAGAGAAATCGGAATTTCGAAGAATTTGGGGAATTTCGTGGATGGAAATTGGAGAAAATATGGGGGAAAGCTAGATCTACCTGCTACACATGAAATCCGTGGATCAAATCCAACAAAACTTCATCACAAAAAAAATCGGAGGACTATTTTTGGTGGGGTTTTGAATTTAGGGAAGAACACAACAAAGTTAGGCTATAAAAACGAGGGGTAGGGGCTCCAAGTTCGTGATCAACCTGGCTCTGATACCAAGATGATGTAGGGTGGAAACCCTAGGGCCGATCTTTCACGATTGGAGTGGATCCTATAAAGAACACGAGGGGAAATATGAGGGGAAACAGGAGAGAAAACACTCAAACTAACAAGATTCACTTACACATGTGCTAGATCCACGAAACACAAAGAGGTACATGGTCCAAATCCAACAAGGGACGATATAAGTAGCGGTAGTTCTTCTCCGTTAGGAAGTCTTGAGGGGTCTTCCCGTGATGGGGTCATGAATCAACTTGGGGGATCTTCTCCGTAGAGGTCGTGACTCCGATGGAGAAGGGATCAAGTGGAGAGCAAAGCTTCTCAAATGAGCTACTACTTTGCTAACCCTAGAAAGAGGGAGGAGGAGGAGTATATATAGTCTTGGGGCGAAGGGGTACATGGGCCACGTGCCCTTTCACTATGCGTAGACAGGCGAGGTTAGACGTCCGGGCTTTGGGCCGGATGTCTGGGGCTTCAGAAGACGCCAGATGTCCAGATTGTGGGCCGGATGTCCGAGCTGGATGGGTCAGGTCTCGGGCTCTCTGGATAGGCATAGTTCGGATGTCCGGGCGGGTGTTCGGATGTCCGGTGGCTCGGGAACAGCCAAATGTCCGGGCTGCGGGCTGGATGTTCGGGCTGGAGGCGCTGGATTTTTCCTATATGATTGGAATTATCCGGATGTACGGGCTGAATGTCGGAATTCCGGGCTGGGGGCTAGATGTCCGGGCTGACTGCTGGATGTTCGGGCCCTGTAGGCTTGACCGTTGTCTCGTTGCCGCAGGCGACACCTCTGGGGGCTCCGGGTTCATGGAAGGATTTCCGGGTCCGGGGAGCTAGCCCAGACTTCTTCAGTTGGATCTCTTCATTCGTAAATTGGGGACTTGTCCGTCTTCACATGCATCTTCCATAGGGCCATTTTGGTACCTGAGCACGCACAACATTCTAGACTTAGGTAGTAGCCATGTCTCTGTTGGGGAACGTAGTAATTTCAAAAAAATTCCTACGCACACGCAAGATCATGGTGATGCATAGCAACGAGAGGGGAGAGTGTGTCCACGTACCATCGTAGACCGAAAGCGGAAGCGTTATGACAACGCGGTTGATGTAGTCGTACGTCTTCACGATCCGACCGATCCAAGCACCGAACGTACGGCACCTCCGAGTTCAGCACACGTTCAGCTCGATGATGATCCCCGGACTCCGATCCAGCAGGGTGTCGGGGATGAGTTTCGTCAGCACGACGGCGTGGTGACGATGATGATGTTCTACCGACGCAGGGCTTCGCCTAAGCACCGCAACGATATGACCGAGGTGGAATATGGTGGAGGGGGGCACCGCACACGGCTAAGGAACAATCACGAAGATCAACTTGTGTGTTATGGGGTGCCCCCTGCCCCCGTATATAAAGGAGGGAGGGGGGAGGTGCGGCCGGCCCCTAGGGGTGCGCCTGGAGGAGTCCTACTCCCACCGGGAGTAGGACTCCCTCCTCTTGCCTTGTAGGAGAAGGAAAGGGGGGAGGGGAAAGAGAAAAGGGGGGCGCCGCCCCCCCCTTCCTTGTCCTATTCGGACTAGAGGGGGAGGGGGGCGCGGCCTGCCCTGCCCAGCCCTCCTCTTCTCCCTTAGGGCCCAAGTAGGCCCATTATCCCCCGAGGGGGTTCCGGTAACCCCCCGGCACTCCGGAAAAATCCCAATTTCTCCCGGAACAATTCCGATATCCAAATATAGGCTTCCAATATATCAATCTTTATGTCTCGACCATTTTGAGACTCCTCGTCATGTCCGTGATCACATCCGGGACTCCGAACAACCTTCGGTACATCAAAACATACAAACTCATAATGAAACTGTCATCGTAACTTTAAGCGTGCAGACCCTACGGGTTCGAGAACTATGTAGACATGACCTAGAACTGTTTCCGGTCAATAACCAATAGCGGAACCTGGATGCTCATATTGGCTCCTACATATTCTACGAAGATCTTTATCGGTCAAACCGCATAACAACATACGCTGTTCCTTTTGTCATCGGTATGTTACTTGCCCGAGATTCGATCGTCGGTATCTCAATACCTAGTTCAATCTTGTTACCGGCAAGTCTCTTTACTCGTTACGTAATGCATCATTCCATAACCAACTCATTGGTCACATTGCTTGCAAGGCTTATAGTGATGTGCATTACCGAGAGGGGCCAGAGATACCTCTCCGACAATCGGAGTGACAAATCCTAATCTCGAAATATGCCAACCCAACATGTACCTTCGGAGACACCTGTAGAGCTCCTTTATAATCACCCAGTTACGTTGTGACATTTGGTAGCACACAAAGTGTTCTTCCGGTAAGCGGGAGTTGCATAATCACATAGTCATAGGAACATGTATAAGTCATGAAGAAAGCAATAGCAACATACTAAACGATCAAGTGCTAAGCTAACGGAATGGGTCAAGTCAATCACATTATTCTTCTAATGATGTGATCCCGTTAATCAAATGACAACTCATGTCTATGGTTAGGAAACTTAACCATCTTTGATTAATGAGCTAGTCAAGTAGAGGCATACTAGTGACACTATGTTTGTCTATGCATTCACACATGTATTATGTTTCCGGTTAATACAATTCTAGCATGAATAATAAACATTTATCATGAAATAAGGAAATAAATAATAACTTTATTATTGCCTCTAGGGCATATTTCCTTTAGTCTCCCACTTGCACTAGAGTCAATAATCTAGTTCACATCGCCATGTGATTTAACACCAATATCCACATGTGTATGTGTTAATACCCATAGTTCACATCGTCATGTGATCAACACCCAAAGGGTTTACTAGAGTCAATAATCTAGTTCACATCGTTATCTAATTAACACCCAAAGAGTACTAAGGTATGATCATGTTTTGCTTGTGAGAGAAGTTTAGTCAACGGGTCTGTCATATTCAGAGCCGTATGTATTTTGCAAATATTCTATGTCCACAATGCTCTGCATGGAGCTACTCTAGCTGATTGCTCCCACTTTCAATATGTATCCAGATTGAGACTTAGAATCATCTGGATTGGTGTAAAAGCTTGCATCGTTGTAACTTTTACGACAGGCTCTTTTATCACCTCCATAATCGAGAAACATCTCCTTATTTCTCTAAGGATAATTTTGACCAATGTCCAGTGATCCACTTCTAGATCACTATTGTACTCCCTTGCCAAATTCAGAGCAAGGTATACAATAGGTCTGGTACATAGCATACTTTATAGAACCTATGACTGAGGCATAGGGAATGACTTTCATTCTCTTTTCTATTTTCTGCCGTGGTCGGGATTTGAGTCTTACTCAATTTCACATCTTTGCAACACAGGCAAGAACTCTTTCTTTGATTATTCCATTTTGAACTATTTCAGAATCTTGACAAGGTATGTGCTTATTGAAAAACTTATCAAGCGTCTTGATCTATCTCAATAGATCTTGATGCTCAATACGTAAGTAGCTTTACTGAGGTCTTTCTTTTAAAGAACTCTTTTCAAATACTCCTTTATGCTTTCCAGAAAAATTCTACATCATTTCTGATCAACAATATGTTACTCACATATATTTATCAGAAAGGTGGTAGTGCTCCCACTCACTTTATTGTAAATACAGGCTTCACCGTAAGTCTGTATAGAACTATATGCTTTGATCAGCTCATCAAAGTGTATATTCCAACTCCGAGATGCTTGCACCAGTCCATTGATGGATCGCTGGAGCTTGCACATTTTGTTAGCACCTTTAGGATTAACAAAACCTTCTGGTTGCATCATATACAACTCTTCTTTAAAAAAAATATTAAGGAATGCAGTTTTGACATCCATTTGCCAGATTTCATAAAATGTGGCAATTGCTAACATGATTCAGATAGACTTAAGCATCGATACGAGTGAAAAAATCTCATCGTATTCAACACCTTGAACTTGTCGAAAACCTTTCGCAACAAGTCGAGCTTAGTAGATAGTAACACTACTATCAGTGTCCGTCTTCCTCTTGAAGATGAATTTATTTAACATGGCTTGCTGATCATCGAGCAAGTCAATCAAAGTCCATACTTTGTTCTCATACATGGATCATATCTCAGATTTTATGGCCTCAAGCCATTTCGCGGAATCTGGGCTCATCATCGCTTCCTCATAGTTCGTAAGTTCATCATGGTCTAGTTACATGACTTCCAGAACAGGATTACCATACCACTCTGGTGCGGATCTTATTCTGGTTGACCTACGAGGTTCTGTAGTAACTTGATCTAAAGTTTCATGATCATCATCATTAGCTTCCTCACTAATTGGTGTAGGAATCACTGGAACTGATTTCTGTGATGAATTACTTTCCAATAAGGGAGAAGGTACAATTACCTCATCAAGTTCTACTTTCCTCCCACTCACTTATTCCAAGAGAAACTTCTTCTCTAGAAAGGATCCATCTTAGCAACGAATAACTTGCCTTAGGATCTGTGATAGAAGGTGTACCCAATAGTTACCTTTGGGTATTCTATGAAGACGCACTTCTCCGATTTGGGTTCGAGCTTATCAGGTTGAAATTTTTTCACATAAGCATCGCATCCCCAAACTTTAAGAAACGACAACTTTGGTTTCTTGCCAAACCATAGTTCATAAGGTGTCGTCTCAATAGATTTTGATGGTGCCCTATTTAAAGTGAATGCAGCTATCTCTAATGCATAACCCCAAAACAATAGTGATAATCGGTAAGAGACATCATAGATTGCACTATATCCTATAAAGTACTGTTATGACGTTCGGACACACCATTAAGCTGTGGTGTTCCAGGTGGCATGAGTTTGTGAAACTATTCCACATTGTTTTAATTGAAGACCAAACTCGTAACTCAAATATTTGTCTCCGCGATCAAATTGCAGAAACTTTATTTTCTTGTTACGATCATTCTCCACGTCACTCTGAAATTCTTTGAACTTTTCAAATGTTTCAGACTTGTGCTTCATTAAGTAGATATACTCATATCTGCTCAATTCATCTTGTGAAGGTCAGAAAATAATGATACCCGCCACGAGCATCAACACTCATTGGACTGTATACATCGGTATGTATTATTTCCATCAAGTTAGTAGCTCGTTCTATTGTTCCGGAGAACAGAGTTTTAGTCATCTTGCCCAAAAGGCACGGTTCGCAAGCATCAAATGATTCATAACCAAATAATTCCGAAAATCCATCTTTATGGAGTTTCTTCATGCGCTTTACACCGATATGACCCAAACGGCAGTGCCACAAATAAGTTGCACTATCATTATTAACTTTGCATCTTTTGGCATCAATATTATGAATATGTGTATCACTACGATCGAGATCCAACAAACTATTTTCATTGGGTGTATGACCATCAAAGGTTTTATTCATTTAAACAGAACAACAATTATTCTCTGATTTTAAATGAATAACCGTATTGCAATAAACATGATCAAATCATATTCATGCTCAACGCAAACGCCAAATAACATCTATTTAGGTTCAACACTAATCCCGAAAGTATAGGGAGTGTGCGATGATGATCATATCAATCTTGGAACCACTTCCAACACACATTGTCACTTCACCCTCAACTAGTTTCTGTTTATTCTGTAACTCCTATTTCGAGTCACTAATTTTTAGCAACCGAACAAGTATCAAATATTCAGGGGCTACTATAAACACTAGTAAGGTACACATCAATAACCTGTATATCAAATATACCCTTGTTCACTCTGCCATACTTCTTATCCACCAAATATTCAGGGTATTTCCATTTCCAGTGACCATTTCCTTTGTAGTGTAAGCACTCAGTTTCAGGCTTTGGTTCAGCTTTGGTCTTCTTCGTGGGAGTGACAACTTGCTTGTCATTCTACTTGAAGTTCCCCTTTCTTTCCCTTTGCCCTATTCTTGAAACTAGTGATCTTGTCAACCATCAACACTTGATGCTCTTTCTTGATTTCTACCTTCGTTGTTTTCAACATCACGAAGAGCTCGGGAATCGTTTTCGTCATCCCTTGCATACTATAGTTCATCACAAAGTTCTACTAACTTGGTGGTGGTGACTAGAGAACTCTCTCAATCACTATCTTATCTCGAAGATTAAACCCCACTTGATTCAAGCGATTGTAGTACCCAGGCAATCTGAGCACATGCTTACTAGTTGAGCGATTCTCCTCCATCTTTTAGCCATAGAAATTGTTGGAGACTTCATATCTCTCAACTTGGGTATTTGCTTGAAATATTAACTTCAACTCCTGGAATATCTCATATGGTCCATGACGTTCAAAAACGTCTTTGAAGTCCCGATTCTAAGCCGTTAAGCATGGTGCACTAAACTATCAAGTAGTCATCATAGTGAGCTAGCCAAACGTTCATAACGTCTGCATCTGCTCCTGCAATAGGTCTGTCACCTAGCTGTGCATTAAGGACATAATTCTTCTGTGCAGCAATGAGGATAAACCTCAGATCATGGATCCAATCCGCATCATTGCTACTAATATCTTTCAACATAATTTTCTCTAGGAACATATCAAAATAAACATATGAAAGCAACAACGCAAGCTATTGATCTACAACATAATTTGCAAAATACTACCAGGACTAAGTTCATGATAAATTTAAGTTCAATTAATCATATTAGTTAAGAACTCCCACTTAGACAGACATCTCTCTAGTCATCTAAGTGATCACGTGATCCAAATCAACTAAACCATGTCCGATCATCACGTGAGATGGAGTAGTTTTCAATGGTGAACATCACTACGTTGATCATATCTACTATATGATTCACGCTCGACCTTTCGGTCTCCATGTTCCGAGGCCATGTCTGTATATGCTAGGCTCGTCAAGTTTAACCTGAGTATTTCGCGTGTGCAACTGTTTTGCACCCGTTGTATTTGAACGTAGAGCCTATCACACCTGATCATCACGTGGTGTCTCAACACGAAGAACTTTCACAACGGTGCATACTCAGGGAGAACACTTCTTGATAATATAGTGAGAGATCATCTTAAAATGCTACCATCAATCAAAGCAAGATAAGATGCATAAAGGATAAACATCACATGCAATCAATATAAGTGATATGATATGGCCATCATCATCGTGTGCTTGTGATCTCCATCTCCGAAGCACCGTCGTGATCACCATCGTCACCGGCGTGACACCTTGATCTCCATCGTAGCATCGTTGTCGTTACGCCATCTATTGCTTCTACGACTATCGCTACCGCTTAGTGATAAAGTAAAGCAATTACAGGGTGTTTGCATTTCATACAATAAATCGACAACCATATGGCTCCTACCAAGTGCCGATAACTTCGGTTACAAAACATGATCATCTCATCCAATAAAATATAGCATCACGTCTTGACCATATCACATCACAACATGCCCTGCAAAAACAAGTTAGACGTCCTCTACTTTGTTGTTGCAAATTTTACGTGGCTGCTACGGGCTGAGCAAGAACCGTTCTTACCTACGCATCAAAACCACAACGATAGTTCGTCAAGTTAGTGTTGTTTTAACCTTCGCAAGGACCGGGCGTAGCCACACTCGGTTCAACTAAAGTTGGAGAAACAAACACCCGCTAGTCACTTGTGTGCAAAGCACGGCGGTAAAACCAGTCTCGCGTAAGCGTACGCGTAATGTCGGTCCGGGCCGCTTCATCCAACAATACCGCTGAACCAAAGTATGACATGCTGGTAAGCAGTGTGACTTGTATCGCCCACAACTCACTTGTGTTCTACTCGTGCAAATAACATCAATGCATAAAACCTAGGCTCGGATGCCACTGTTGGGGAACGTAGTAATTTCAAAAAAATTCCTACGCACATGCAAGATCATGGTGATGCATAGCAACAAGAGGGGAGAGTGTGTCCACGTACCCTCGTAGACCGAAAGTGGAAGCGTTATGACAACGCGGTTGATATAGTCGTACGTCTTCACGATCCGACCGATCCAAGCACCGAACGTACGGAACCTCCGAGTTCAGCACACGTTCAGCTAGATGATGATCCCCGGACTCCGATCCAGCAGGGTGTTGGGGATGAGTTCCGTCAGCACGACGGCGTGGTGATGATGATGATGTTCTACTGACGCAGGGCTTCGGCTAAGTACCGCAACGATATGACCGAGGTGGAATATGGTGGAGGGGGGCACCGCACACGGCTAAGGAACAATCACGAAGATCAACTTGTGTGTTATGGGGTGCCCCCCTGCCCCCGTATATAAAGGAGGCAGGGGGGAGGTGCGACCGGCCCCTACGGGTGCGCCTGGAGGAGTCCTACTCCCACCGGGAGTAGGACTCCCTCCTCTTGCCTTGTAGGAGAAGGAAAGGGGGAGGGGAAAGAGGAAAGGAGGGCGCCGCCCCCCCTTCTTTGTCCTATTCGGACTAGAGGGGGAGGGGTCGCGCGGCCTGCCCTGGCCGGCCCTCCTCTTCTCCCTTAGGGC